>NW_028327593.1:0-175613 GCF_031878675.1 Megascapheus bottae
TATGACTTCACACACCTCCATTCTATGACTTCACACACCACATTTCTGAGTTGATACACCTCCATTCTGTGATTTCACAACACCTCAATCTGAGTTCACATACCTCCATTCTATGACTTCACACACCTCCATTCCTTGACATCAAAAACCACCATTCTATGACTTCACACACCTCTATTGTGCCTTCACACACCTCCATTCTATGAGTTCACACACCTCCATTCTCTAGACTTCACACACCTCCATTCTATGACTTCATACACCTCCATTCTGTGACTTCACACACCTATATTCTATGACTTCACAACCCTCCATTCTGAGTTCACAGACCTCCAAGCTTTGACTTCACACAGCTCCATTCTATGACTTCACACACCTCCATTCTTTGACTTCACACACCACCTTTTTGACTTCACACACCTCCATTCTGTGACTTCAGACACCTCCATATCTGTGACTTCACACACCTCCGTTTTGACCTTCACACCCTTCCATTCTGTGACTTCACACACCTCCATTCTGTGACTTCACACACCTCCATTCCATGACTTCTCACACCTTCATTCTTACTTCAGAAACATCCATTCTATGACTTCAGACACCTCCATTCTATGACTTCACAAACCTCCATTCTGTGACTTCACTCACCTCCATTCTGCGTTCACACACGTCCATTCTGTGACTTCACACACCCTCCATTCTGTGACTTCACCCACCTCCAACCTATGAATTCACATACCTCCATTCTTTGAATTCACACACCTCCATTCTGTTATTTCACACACCTCCATTCTATGACTTCATAAACCTCCATTGTGTGACTTCACACACCTCCATTCTGAGTTCACACACCTACATTCTATGACTTCACAAACCTCCATTCTGAGTTCACAGATCTCCATTCTATGACTTCACACACCTCCATTCTATGACTTCACACACCTCCATTCTGACTTCACATACCTCCATTCTGACTTCACACACCTCCATTCTGTGACTTCACACACCACCTTTTTGACTTCACACACCTCCATTCTGTGACTTCACACACCTCCATTCTGTGACTTCACACACCTCCGTTTTGACTTCACACACTTCAATTCTGTGACTTCACACACCTCCCTTCTGTGACTTCACACACCTCAATATTACTTCAGAAACATCCATTCTCTGACTTCACACACCTCCATTCTATGACTTCACACTCCTCCATTCTGTGACTTCACACTCCTCTGTTTTGACTTCACACAATTCCATTCTGTGACTTCACACAACTCCATTCTGTGAATTCACACGCCTCTATTGTTTGACTTCACACACCTCCATTCTTTGACTTCACACACCTCCATTCCATGACTTCACACACCTCCCTTCTATGAGTTCACACCCCTCTATTCTGTGACTTCACACACCTCCATTCTGAGTTCACACAATTCCATTCTGTGACTCCACACACCTCCATTCTGACTTCACACACCTCCATTCTGTGACTTCACGCACCTGCATTCTATGACTTCACACACCTCAATTCTATGACTTCACACACCTCAATTCTATGACATCCCACACCTCCATTCTGTGACGTCACACAGCTCCATTCTATGACATCAAACACCTTCATTCTTACTTCACAAACATCCATTTTGAAACTTCACCACACCTCCATTCTGTGACTTCACACACCTCCATTCTGACTTCACACACCTCCATTCTGTGACTTCACACACCTCAATTCTGTGCCTTCACACACCTCCATTCTGACTTCACACACACCTCCATTCTATGATTTCTCACACCTCCATTCTAAGACTTCACACACCTCCATTCTGTGACTTCACACACCTCCATTCTGACTTCTCTCAGCTCCATTCTATAACTTCACACACCTCCATTCTGTGACTTCACACACACCACCTTTTTGACTTCACACACCTCCATTCTGTGACTTCACACACCTACATTCTGTGACTTCACACACCTCCGTTTTGACTTCACACACTTCCATTCTGTGACTTCACAAACCTCCATTCTGTGACTTCACACACCTCCATTCTATGACTTCACACACCTCCATTCTATGACTTCACAAAACTCCATTCTGTGACTTCACACACCTCCATTCTTTGAATTCACACACCTCCATTCTGTGATTTCACACACCTCCATTCTATGACTTCATACACATCCATTGTGTGACTTCACACACCTCCATTCTGAGTTCACACACCTACATTCTATGACTTCACAAACCTCCATTCTGAGTTCACAGACCTCCATTCTATGACTTCACACACCACCATTCTATGACTTCACACACCTCCATTCTGTGACTTCACACACCTCCGTTTTGACCTTCACCACTCTTCCATTCTGTGACTTCACACACCTCCATTCTGTGACTTCACACACCTCCATTCCATGACTTCTCACACCTTCATTCTTACTTCAGAAACATCCATTCTATGACTTCACACACCTCCATTCTATGACTTCACACACCTCCATTCTGACTTCACATACCTCCATTCTGACTTCACACACCTCCATTCTGTGACTTCACACACCACCTTTTTGACTCTCACACACCTCCATTCTGTGACTTCACACACCTCCATTCTGTGACTTCACACACCTCCGTTTTGACTTCACACACTTCAATTCTGTGACTTCACACACCTCCCTTCTGTGACTTCACACACCTCAATATTACTTCAGAAACATCCATTCTCTGACTTCACACACCTCCATTCTATGACTTCACACTCCTCCATTCTGTGACTTCACACTCCTCCGTTTTGACTTCACACAATTCCATTCTGTGACTTCACACAACTCCATTCTGTGAGTTCACACGCCTCTATTTTTTGACTTCACACACCTCCATTCTTTGACTTCACACACCTCCATTCCATGACTTCACACACCTCCATTCTATGACTTCACCACAACCTCCATTCTTTGAATTCACACACCTCCATTCTGTGATTTCACACACCTCCATTCTATGACTTCATACACATCCATTGTGTGACTTCACACACCTCCATTCTGAGTTCACACACCTACATTCTATGACTTCACAAACCTCCATTCTGAGTTCACAGACCTCCATTCTATGACTTCACACACCACCATTCTATGACTTCACACACCTCCATTCTGTGACTTCACACACCTCCGTTTTGACTTCACACTCTTCCATTCTGTGACTTCACACACACCTCCATTCTGTGACTTCACACACCTCCATTCCATGACTTCTCACACCTTCATTCTTATTTCAGAAACATCCATTCTATGACTTCACACACCTCCATTCTATGACTTCACAAACCTCCATTCTGTGACTTCACTCACCTCCATTCTCCGTTCACGACACCTCCATTCTGTGACTTCACACACCTCCATTCTGTGACTTCACCCACCTCCATCCTATGAATTCACATACCTCCATTCTTTGAATTCACACACCTCCATTCTGTTATTTCACACACCTAGATTCTATGACTTCACAAACCTCCATTCTGAGTTCACAGACCTCCATTCTATGACTTCACACAACTCCATTCTATGACTTCACACACCTCCATTTTGACTTCACACACCTCCATTCTGACTTCACACACCTCAATTCTGTGACTTCACACACCTCCATTCTATGATTTCACACACTTCCATTCTATGACTTCACACACTTCCATTCTATGACTTCACACACCTCTATTCTATGACTTCACACACCTCATTTCTGAGTTGACACACCTCCATTCTGTGATTTCACACACCTCCAATCTGACTTCACACACCTCCATTGTATGACTTCACAAACCTCCATTCCTTGACATCAAAAACCACCATTCTATGACTTCACACACCTCTATTGTGATTTCACACCACCTCCATTCTATGAGTTCACACACCCCCATTCTATGACTTCACACACCTCCATTCTATGACTTCATACACCTCCATTCTGTGACTTCACACACCTACATTCTATGACTTCACAAACCTCCATTCTGAGTTCACAGACCTCCATTCTATGACTTCACACACCTCCATTCTATGACTTCACAAACCTCCATTCTGTGACTTCACACACCTCCATTCTATGACTGCACACACCTCCATTCTATGACTTCACACACCTCCATTCTGTGACTTCACACACCTCCATTCTGTGACTTCACACGCCTCCATTCTGTGACTTCACACACCTGCATTGTGACTTCACACACCTCCATTCTATGACTTCACACACCTCCATTCTGACTTTACACACCTCCATTCTGACCTCACACACCTCTATTCTGTGACTTCACACACCTCCATTTATAATTTCACACACTTCCATTCTATGACTTCACACACCTCCATTCTATGACTTCACACACCTCATTTCTGAGTTGACACACCTCCATTCTGTGATTTCACACACCTCCAATCTGACTTCACACACCTCCATTCTATTACTTCACACACCTCCATTCGTTGACATCAAAAACCACCATTCTTTGACTTCACATTCCTAAATTGGGACCTTCACACACCTCCATTCTATGACTGCACACAGCTCAATTCTGACTTCACACCCCTCCATTTGTGACTTCACACACCACAATTTTGACTTTACACACCTCCATTCTGTGACTCTTCACACACCTCCATTCTGTGACTTCACACACCTCCGATTTGACTTCACACAGTTCAATTCTGTGACTTCACATATCTGCATTCTGTGACTTCACACACCTCCATTGTTTGACTTCACACCTCGCATTCTTGGACCTCACACACATCAATTCCATGACTTCATACACCACCATTCTATGAGTTCACACACCACCATTCTATGAGTTCACACACCTCCATATTGACTTCACACACCTCCATTCTGGGTTCACACACCTCAATTCTGTGACTCTCACACATGTCCATTCTGACTTCACACACCTCCATTCTATGACTTCACACACCTCCATTCTATGACTTCACAAACCTCCATTTTGTGACTTCACCCACCTCCATTCTATGACTTCACACACCTCCATTGTGACTTCACACACCTCCATTCTATGAGTTCACACACCTCCATTCTGACTTCACACACCCCCCATTCTATGACTTCACACAACTCCGTTCTGACTTCACACAGCTCCATTCTGTGACTTCACAAAACTCCATTCTGTGATTTCACACACCTCCATACTATGACTTCACACATCTCCATCTATGATTTCACAAACCTACATTCTGAGTTCACACACCTGAATTCTGTGACTTCACACACCTCCATTCTCACTTCACACACCTTCATTTTATGACTTCACACACCTCCATTTTTGTGACTTCTCACACCTCCATTCTATGACTTCACACACTTCCATTGTGACGTCACAGAACTCCATTCTATGAGTTCACACATCGTCCATTCTATGATTTCACACACCTCCATTCTGACTTCACACATCTCCTTCTATGACATCAAGAACCTCGAATCTGTGACTTCACTCACCTCCACTCTATGACTTCACACTCCTCCATTCTATGACTTCCCACACCTCCTTTCTATGACTTCACCCACCTCAGTCTATGACTTCACACACCTCCATTCTGACTTCACACACCTCCATTCTGTGACTTCACACACCTCCATTCTATGACTTCACACACCTCAATTCTATGACTTCACACACCTCCATTCTATGACTCACATACCTCCATTCTGTGATTTCACACACCTCCATTCTATGACTTCAAACACCTTCATTCTTACTTCACAAACATCCATTCTGTGACTTCACACACCTCCTTTCTGTGACTTCACACACCTTCATTCTGTGGCTTCACACACCTACATTCTGAGTTCACAAACCTCCATTCTGAGACTTCACACACCTCCATTCTGTGATTTCACACACCTCCAATCTGACTTCACACACCTCCATTCTATGACTTCACACACCTCCATTCTATGAAGTTCACACACCTCCATTTTATGACTTCACACACCTCCATTCTATGACTTCACACACCTCAATTCTATGACTTCACACACCTCCATTCTATGACTTCACACACCTCCATTCTGTGTCTTCAAACACCTCCACTCTATGACTTCAAACACCTTCATTCTTACTTCACAAACATCCATTCTGTGACTTCACACACCTCCATTCTGTGACTTCACCACACCTTCATTCTGACTTCACACACCTCCATTCTGTGACTTCACACACCTCAATTCTGTGACTTCACACACCTCCATTCTGACTTCACATACCTTCTTCTACGATTTCACACACCTCCATTATATGACTTCACACACCTCCATTCTGTGACTTCACACACCACCTTTTTGACTTCACACACCTCCATTTTGTGACTTCACACACCTCCATTCTGTGACTTCACACACCTTCGTTTTGACTTCACACACTTCCATTTTGTGACTTCACACACCTCCATTCTGTGACTTCACACACCTCTATTGTTTCACATCACACACCTCCATTCTTTGACTTCACACACCTCCATTCCATGACTTCACACACCTCCATTCTATGAGTTCACACACCTCCATTCTATGAGTTCACACACCTCCAATTTCATTTCACACACCTCCATTCTATGACTTCACACACCTTCATTCTTACTTCAGAAACATCCATTCTCTGACTTCACACACCTCCATTCTATGACTTCACAAACCTCCATTCTGTGACTTCACACACCTTCATTCTGAGTTCACACACCTCCATTCTGTGACTTCACACACCTCCATTCGTTGACATCAAAAACCACCATTCTATGACTTCACACAACTCCATTTTCACTTCACACACCTCCATTTTTATGAGTTCACACACCTGCATTTTATGAGTTCACACACCCTCCATTCTTTGACTTCACACACCTCAATTCTATGACTTCACCCACCTCCATTCTATGACTTCACACACCTCCATTCTGTGACTTCACACACCTCCACTCTATGACTTCAAACACCTTCATTCTTACTTCACAACAATCCATTCTGTGACTTCACACACCTCCATTCTGTGACTTCACACACCTCAATTCTGTGACTTCACACACCTCCATTCTGACTTCACAAACCTCCATTCTATGACTTCACACACCTCCATTCTATGACTTCACACACCTCCATTTTGTGACTTCACACACCTAAATTCTATGACTTCACACACCTCCATTGTGACTTCACACACCTCCATTCTATGAGTTCACACACCTCCATTCTGACTTCACACACCTCCATCCTATGACTTTCACACACCTCCGTTCTGACGTCACACAGCTCCATTCTGTGACTTCACAAAATTCCATTCTGTGATTTCACACACCTCCATACTACGACTTCACACACCTCCATCTATGACTTCACACACACCTCCATTCTGAGTTAACACACCTCCATTCTGTGATTTCACACACCTCCAATCTGACTTCACACACATCCATCCTAAGACTTCACACACCTCCATTCGTTGACATCAAATCCACCCATTCTATGACTTCACACACCTCCATTCTATGAGTTCACAAACCTCCATTTTATGACTTCACACACCTCCATTCTATGACTTCACACACCTCAAATCTATGACTTCACACACCTCCATTCTATGACTTCACACACCTCCATTCTGTGACTTCAAACACCTCCACTCTATGACTTAAAACACCTTCATTCTACTTCACAAACATCCATTCTGTGACTTCACACACCTCCATTCTGTGAGTTCACACACCTTCATTCTGTTTTCCACACACCTCCATTCTGTGACTTCACACACCTCAATTCTGTGACTTCACACACCTCCATTCTGACTTCACAAACCTCCA
This sequence comes from Megascapheus bottae, assembly GCF_031878675.1. Lineage (NCBI taxonomy): Eukaryota > Metazoa > Chordata > Mammalia > Rodentia > Geomyidae > Megascapheus > Megascapheus bottae. The sequence goes on from NW_028327593.1 coordinate 7,870, forward strand.
TTCTATGACTTCACACACACCTCCATTCTATGACTTCACACACCTCCATTTTGTGACTTCCCCACACCTAAATTCTATGACTTCACACACCTCCATTGTGACTTCACACACCTCCATTCTATGAGTTCACACACCTCCATTCTGACTTCACACACCTCCATCCTATGACTTCACACACCTCCGTATTGACTTCACACAGCTCCATTCTGTGACTTCACAAAATTCCATTCTGTGATTTCACACACCTCCATACTATGACTTCACACACCTCCATCTATGACTTCACACACCACCATTCTGAGTTCACACACCTCCATTCTGTGATTTCACACACCTCCAATCTGACTTCACACACCTCCATCCTATGACTTCACTCACCTCCATTCGTTGACATCAAAAAACCACCATTCTATGACTTCACACACCTCCATTCTATGAGTTCACACACCTCCATTTTATGACTTCACACACCTCCATTCTATGACTTCACACACCTCCATTCTATGACTTCACACACCTCCATTCTGTGACTTCAAACACCTCCACTCTATGACTTCAAACACCTTCATTCTTACTTCACAAACATCCATTCTGTGACTTCACACACCTCCATTCTGTGTCTTCACACACCTTCATTCTTACTTCACACACCTCCATTCTGTGACTTCACACACCTCAATTTTGTGACTTCACACACCTCCATTCTGACCTCACATACCTCCTTCTATGATTTCACACACTTCCATTCTATGACTTCACTCACCTCCATTCTGAATTCACACACCTCCATTCTGACTTCACACACCTCAATTCTGTGACTTCACACACCTCCATTCTATGATTTCACACACTTCCATTCTATGACTTCACACGCCTCCATTCTGTTGCTTCACACACCTACATTCTGAGTTCACACACCTCCATTCTGTGACTTCACACACCTCCATTCTGTGATTTCACACACCTGCAATCTGACTTCACACACCTCCATTCTATGACTTCACACACCTCCATTCTATGAGTTCACACACCTCAATTCTATGACTTCACACACCTCCACTCTATGACTTCATACACCTTCATTCTTACTTCACAAACATCCATTCTGTGACTTCACACACCTCCATTCTGTGACTTCACACACCTTCATTCTGACTTCACACACCTCCATTCTGTGACTTCACACACCTTAATTCTGTGACTTCACACAACTCCATTCTGATTTCACATACCTCCTTCTATGATTTCACACACCTCCATTCTATGACTTCACACACCTCCATTCTGTGACTTCACACACCACCTTTTTGACTTCACACCTCTCCATTTTGTGACTTCACACACCTCCATTCTGTGACTTCACCAACACCTTCGTTTTGACTTCACACACTTCCATTTTGTGACTTCACACACCTCCATTCTGTGACTTCACACACCTCTATTGTTTCACTTCACACACCTCCATTCTTTGACTTCACACACCTCCATTCCAACACTTCACACACCTCCATTCTATGAGTTCACACACCTCCATTCTATGAGTTCACACACCTCCAATTTGACTTCACACACCTCCATTCTATGACCTCACACACCTTCATTCTTACTTCAGAAACATCCATTCTCTGACTTAACACACCTCCATTCTATGACTTCACAATCCTCCATTCTGTGAATTCACACACCTCCATTCTGAGTTCAAACACCTCCATTCTGTGACTTCACACACACCTCCATTCGTTGACATCATAAACCACCATTCTATGACTTCACACAACTCCATTTTGACTTCACACACCTCCATTCTATGAGTTCACACACCTCCATTTTATGACTTCACACACCTCCATTCTATGACTTCACACACCTCCATTCTATGACTTCACACACCTCTTCTATGACTTCACACACCTCCATTCTCTGATTTCACACACCTCCACTCTATGACTTCAAACACCTTCATTCTTACTTCAGAAAACATCCATTCTGTGACTTCACACACCTCCATTCTGTGACTTCACACACCTTCATTCTGACTTCACACACACCTCCATTCTGTGACTTCACACACCTCAATTCTGTGACTTCACACACACCTCCATTCTATGGTTTCACACACCTCCGTTCTGACTTCACACAGCTCCATTCTGTGACTTCACAGAACTCCATTCTGTGATTTCACACACCTCCATACTATGACTTCACACACCTCCATCTATGACTTCACACACCTCCATTCTGAGTTCACACACCTCCACTCTGTGACTTCACACACCTCCATTCTGACTTCACACACACCTCCATTCTGTGACTTCACACACCTCCATTCTATGACTTCACACACCTCCATTCTGTGACTTCACACACCTCCATTCTATGACTTCACAAACCTCCATTCTATGACTTCACACACCTGTAATTTTACTTCACACAACCTTCATTCCATTAGTTCACACACCTGCATTGTGGCTTCACACACCTCCATTCTATGATTTCACACACCTCCATTCTGACTTCACACACCTCCATTCTGACTTCACACACCTCAATTCTATGTCTTCACAGACCTCCATTCTGTGACTTCAAACACCTCCTGTTGTGAGCCAGAGTGGAATCAATCTGTACCTTGGCTTGCATCAGAAGATGGCTTTTATTGTCTTATTGCTTTCTTGCCCTAATCTATGTAAACTGACCTGAGAATTACCCAAATGAATGTAACACCTGGAGGTTCCTGGGTCAGGAGGAGGGAAGAAGGGGAGTGGAAAATAACCCGGCAGTCTCGGCAGTCTTTACCTGGACTGCGGTCATCCCGGACCTGCTGTGTCTGTCTCTCTTCTATTTCTTGCTAGTCCTTGTCCCCGATTTCAGGAACCCCAATCTGCGAAACCTGGTTTGTTGCCGGTTGGCCCCGGCAACCTCCATTCTGTGACTTCACACACCTCCATTGTTTGACTTCACACACCTCCATTCTTGGACTTCACACACCTCCATTCGATGACTTCACACACCTCAATTCTATGAGTTCACACACCTCCATTCTATGAGTTCACACACCTCCATTTTGACTTCACACAACTCCATTCTATGACTTCAAACACCTTCATTCTTACTTTAGAAACATCCATTCTATGACTTCACACACCTCCATTGTATGACTTCACAAACCTCCATTCTGTGACTTCACACACCTCCATTCTGGGTTAACACACCTCAATTCTGTGACTTCACACATGTCCATTCTGACTTCACACACCTCCATTCTATGACTTCACACACCTCCATTCTGTGACTTCAAACACCTCCATTTTGAGTTCACAAACCTCCATTCTGTGACTTCACACACCTCCATTCTATGAATTCACACACCTCCATTTTATGACTTCACACACCTCCAGTCTATGACTTCACACACCTCCATTCTATGAATTCACACACCTCTATTCTGTGACTTCACACACCTCCATTCTATGACTTCACACACCTCCATTCTGTGACTTCACACACCTCCATTCTGAGTTCACATACCTCCATTCTGGGACTTCACACACCTTCATTCTGTGACTTCACACACCTCCATTCTATGACTGCACACACCTCCATTCTATGACTTCACACACCTCCATTCTGTGATTTCACACACCTTCATTGTTACTTTAGAAACATCCGTTCTATGACTTCACACACCCCATCGTATGACTTCACAAACCTCCATTCTGTGACTTCACACACCTCCATTTTGAGTTCACACACCTCCATTCTCTGACTTCAAACACCTCCAATCTATGGACTTCACACACCTACATTCTATGACTTCACACACCTCAATTCTATGACTTCACACTCTCCATTCTGTGACTTCATACACCTCCATTCTGACGTCACAAACCTGCATTCTGACTTCACACACCTCCATTCTGACTTTACACAGCTCCATTGTATGACTTCACACACCTCCATTTTGTGACTTCACACACCACCTTTTTGACTTCACACACCTCCATTCTGTGACTTCACATTCCTCCATTCTGTGACTTCACACACCACCTTTTTGACTTCACACACCTCCATTCTGTGACTTCACACACCTCCATTCTATGACTTCAGACTCCTTCATTCTATGAGTTCCCACACCACCACTCTATGGCTTCACACACCTCCATTCTGTGACTTCACACACCTCCGTTTTGACTTCACACTCTTCCATTCTGTGACTTCACACACCTCCATTCTGTGACTTCACACACCTCCATTCCATGACTTCTCACACCTTCATTCTTACTTCAGAAACATCCATTCTATGACTTCACACACCTCCATTCTATGACTTCACAAACCTCCATTCTGTGACTTCACTCACCTCCATTCTCCGTTCACACACCTCCATTCTGTGATTTCACACACCTCCATTCTGTGACTTCACCCACCTCCAACCTATGAATTCACATACCTCCATTCTTTGAATTCACACACCTCCATTCTGTTATTTCACACACCTCCATTCTATGACTTCATTAACCTCCATTGTGTGACTTCACACACCTCCATTCTGAGTTCACACACCTACATTCTATGACTTCACAAACCTCCATTCTGAGTTCACAGACCTCCATTCTATGACTTCACACACCTCCATTCTATGACTTCACACACCTCCATTCTGACTTCACACACCTCCATTCTGACTACACACACCTCAATTCTGTGATTTCACACACCTCCATTCTATGATTTCACACACTTCCATTCTATGACTTCACACACCTCTATTCTATGACTTCACACACCTCATTTCTGAGTTGACACAACTCCATTCTGTGATTTCACACACCTCCAATCTGACTTCACACACCTCCATTGTATGACTTCACAAACCTCCATTCCTTGACATCAAAAACCACCATTCTATGACTTCACACACCTCTATTGTGATTTAACACACCTCCATTCTATGAGTTCACACACCCCCCATTTTATGACTTCACACACCTCCATTCCATGACTTCATACACCTCCATTCTGTGACTTCACACACCTACATTCTATGACTTCACAAACCTCCATTCTGAGTTCACAGACCTCCATTCTATGACTTCACACACCTCCATTATATGACTTCACACACCTCCATTCTGTGACTTCACACACCTCCATTCTAATGACTGCACACACCTCCATTCTATGACTTCACACACCTCCATTCTGTGACTTCACACACCTCCATTCTGTGACTTCACACGCCTCCATTCTGTGACTTCACACACCTGCATTGTGACTTCACACACCTCCATTCTATGACTTCACACACCTCCATTCTGACTCTTACACACCTCCATTCTGATCTCTCACCTCTATTCTGTGACTTCACACACCTCCATTCTATAATTTCACACACTTCCATCCATTCTATGACTTCACACACCTCCATTCTATGACTTCACACACCTCATTTCTGAGTTGACACACCTCCATTCTGTGATTTCACACACCTCCAATCTGACTTCACACACCTCCATTCTATGACTTCACACACCTCCATTCGTTGACATCAAAAACCACCATTCTTTGACTTCACATTCCTAAATTGGGACTTCACACACCTCCATTCTATGACTGCACACAGCTCAATTCTGACTTCACACCCCCTCCATTTGTGACTTCACACACCACAATTTTGACTTTACACACCTCCATTCTGTGACTTCACAGACCTCCATTCTGTGACTTCACACACACCTCCGATTTGACTTCACACACTTCAATTCTGTGACTTCACATATCTGCATTCTGTGACTTCACACACCTCCATTGTTTGACTTCACACCTTCATTCTTGGACCTCACACACATCAATTCCATGACTTCATACACCACCATTCTATGAGTTCACACACCACCATTCTATGAGTTCACACACCTCCATATTGTCCTTCACACACCTCCATTCTGGGTTCACACACCTCAATTCTGTGACTTCACACATGTCCATTCTGACTTCACACACCTCCATTCTATGACTTCACACACCTCCATTCTATGACTTCACAAACCTCCATTTTGTGACTTCACCCACCTCCATTCTATGACTTCACACACCTCCATTGTGACTTCACACACCTCCATTCTATGAGTTCACACACCTCCATTCTGACTTCACACACCCCCATTCTATGACTTCACACAACTCCGTTCTGACTTCACACAGCTCCATTCTGTGACTTCACAAAACTCCATTCTGTGATTTCACACACCTCCATACTATGACTTCACACATCTCCATCTATGATTTCACAAACCTACATTCTGAGTTCACACACCTGAATTCTGTGACTTCACACACCTCCATTCTCACTTCACACACCTTCATTTTATGACTTCACACACCTCCATTTTGTGACTTCTCACACCTCCATTCTATGACTTCACACACTTCAATTGTGACGTCACAGAAATCCATTCTATGAGTTCACACATCTCCATTCTATGATTTCACACACCTCCATTCTGACTTCACACATCTCCTTCTATGACATCAAGAACCTCGAATCTGTGACTTCACTCACCTCCACTCTATGACTTCACACTCCTCCATTCTATGACTTCCCACACCTCCTTTCTATGACTTCACACACCGTCAATTCTATGACTTCACACACCTCCATTCTATGACTCACATACCTCCATTCTGTGATTTCACACACCTCCATTCTATGACTTCAAACACCTTCATTCTTACTTCACAAACATCCATTCTGTGACTTCACACACCTCCTTTCTGTGACTTCACACACCTTCATTCTGTGGCTTCACACACCTACATTCTGAGTTCACAAACCTCCATTCTGAGACTTCACACACCTCCATTCTGTGATTTCACACACCTCCAATCTGACTTCACACACCTCCATTCTATGACTTCACACACCTCCATTCGTTGACATCAAAAACCACCATTCTATGACTTCACACGCCTCCATTCTATGAGTTCACACACCTCCATTTTATGACTTCACACACCTCCATTCTATGACTTCACACACCTCAATTCTATGACTTCACACACCTCCATTCTATGACTTCACACACTCCATTCTGTGACTTCAAACACCTCCACTCTATGACTTCAAACACCTTCATTCTTACTTCACAAACATCCATTCTGTGACTTCACACACCCTCCATTCTGTGACTTCACACACCTTCATTCTGACTTCACACACCTCCATTCTGTGACTTCACACACCTCAATTCTGTGACTTCACACACCTCCATTCTGACTTCACATACCTTCTTCTACGATTTCACACACCTCCATTATATGACTTCACACACCTCCATTCTGTGACTTCACACACCACCTTTTGACTTCACACACCTCCATTTTGTGACTTCACACACCTCCATTCTGTGACTTCACACACCTTCGTTTTGACTTCACACACTTCCATTTTGTGACTTCACACACCTCCATTCTGTGACTTCACACACCTCTATTGTTTCACATCACACACCCTCCATTCTTTGACTTCACACACCTCCATTCCATGACTTCACACACCTCCATTCTATGAGTTCACACACCTCCATTCTATGAGTTCACACACCCTCCAATTTCATTTCACACACCTCCATTCTATGACTTCACACACCTTCATTCTTACTTCAGAAACATCCATTCTCTGACTTCACACACCTCCATTCTATGACTTCACAAACCTCCATTCTGTGACTTCACACACCTTCATTCTGAGTTCACACACCTCCATTCTGTGACTTCACACACCTCCATTCGTTGACATCAAAAAACCACCATTCTATGACTTCACACAACTCCATTTTCACTTCACACATCTCCATTTTATGAGTTCACACACCTGCATTTTATGAGTTCACACACCTCCATTCTTTGACTTCACACACCTCAATTCTATGACTTCACACACCTCCATTCTATGACTTCACACACCTCCATTCTGTGACTTCACACACCTCCACTCTATGACTTCAAACACACCTTCATTCTTACTTCACAACAATCCATTCTGTGACTTCACACACCTCCATTCTGTGACTTCACACACCTCAATTCTGTGACTACACACACCTCCATTCTGACTTCACAAACCTCCATTCTATGACTTCACACACCTCCATTCTATGACTTCACACACCTCCATTTTGTGACTTCACACACCTAAATTCTATGACTTCACACACCTCCATTGTGACTTCACACACCTCCATTCTATGAGTTCACACACCTCCATTCTGACTTCACCACACCTCCATCCTATGACTTCACACACCTCCGTTCTGACGTCACACAGCTCTGCCATTCTGTGACTTCACAAAATTCCATTCTGTGATTTCACACACCTCCATACTATGACTTCACACACCTCCATCTATGACTTCACACACCTCCATTCTGAGTTCACACACCTCCATTCTGTGATTTCACACACCTCCAATCTGACTTCACACACATCCATCCTATGACTTCACACACCTCCATTCGTTGACATCAAAAACCACCATTCGATGACTTCACACACCTCCATTCTATGAGTTCACACACACCTCCATTTTATGACTTCACACACCTCCATTCTATGACTTCACACACCTCCAAATCTATGACTTCACATACCTCCATTCTATGACTTCACACACCTCCAATCTGTGACTTCAAACACCTCCACTCTATGACTTCAAACACCTTCATTCTTACTTCACAAACATCCATTCTGTGACTTCACACACCTCCATTCTGTGAGTTCACACACCTTCATTCTGACTTCACACACCTCCATTCTGTGACTTCACACACCTCAATTCTGTGACTTCACACACCTCCATTCTGACTTCACAAACCTCCATTCTATGACTTCACACACCTCCATTCTATGACTTCACACACCTCCATTTTGTGACTTCACACACCTAAATTCTATGACTTCACACACCTCCATTGTGACTTCACACACCTCCATTCTATGAGTTCACACACCTCCATTCTGACTTCACACACCTCCATCCTATGACTTCACACACCTCCGTATTGACTTCACACAGCTCCATTCTGTGACTTCACAAAATTCCATTCTGTGATTTCACACACCTCCATACTATGACTTCACACACCTCCATCTATGACTTCACACACCACCATTCTGAGTTCACACACCTCCATCTGTGATTTCACACACCTCCAATCTGACTTCACACACATCCATCCTATGACTTCACACACCTCCATTCGTTGACATCAAAAACCACCATTCGATGACTTCACACACCTCCATTCTATGAGTTCACACACCTCCATTTTATGACTTCACACACCTCCATTCTATGACTTCACACACCTCAAATCTATGACTTCACATACCTCCATTCTATGACTTCACACACCTCCAATCTGTGACTTCAAACACCTCCACTCTATGACTTCAAACACCTTCATTCTTACTTCACAAACATCCATTCTGTGACTTCACACACCTCCATTCTGTGATTTCACACACCTCCATCTGTGATTTCACACACCTCCAATCTGACTTCACACACCTCCATCCTATGACTTCACTCACCTCCATTCGTTTACATCAAAAACCACCATTCTATGACTTCACACACCTCCATTCTATGAGTTCACACACCTCCATTTTATGACTTCACACACCTCCATTCTATGACTTCACACACCTCCATTCTATGAGTTCACACACCTCCACTCTATGACTTCAAACACCTTCATTCTTACTTCACAAACATCCATTCTGTGACTTCACACACCTCCATTCTGTGACTTCACACACCTTCATTCTTACTTCACACACCTCCATTCTGTGACTTCACACACCTCAATTTTGTGACTTCACACACCTCCATTCTGACTTCACATACCTCCTTCTATGATTTCACACACTTCCATTCTATGACTTCACTCACCTCCATTCTGAATTCACACACCTCCATTCTGACTTCACACACCTCAATTCTGTGACTTCACACACCTCCATTCTGTGACTTCACACACCTTCGTTTTGACTTCACACACTTCCATTTTGTGACTTCACACACCTCCATTCTGTGACTTCACACACCTCTATTGTTTCACATCACACACCTCCATTCTTTGACTTCACACACCTCCATTCCATGACTTCACACACCTCCATTCTATGAGTTCACACACCTCCATTCTATGAGTTCACACACCTCCAATTTCATTTCACACACCTCCATTCTATGACTTCACACACCTTCATTCTTACTTCAGAAACATCCATTCTCTGACTTCACACACCTCCATTCTATGACTTCACAAACCTCCATTCTGTGACTTCACACACCTTCATTCTGAGTTCACACACCTCCATTCTGTGACTTCACACACCTCCATTCGTTGACATCAAAAACCACCATTCTATGACTTCACACAACTCCATTTTCACTTCACACATCTCCATTTTATGAGTTCACACACCTGCATTTTATGAGTTCACACACCTCCATTCTTTGACTTCACACACCTCAATTCTATGACTTCACACACCTCCATTCTATGACTTCACACACCTCCATTCTGTGACTTCACACACCTCCACTCTATGACTTCAAACACCTTCATTCTTACTTCACAACAATCCATTCTGTGACTTCACACACCTCCATTCTGTGACTTCACACACCTCAATTCTGTGACTACACACACCTCCATTCTGACTTCACAAACCTCCATTCTATGACTTCACACACCTCCATTCTATGACTTCACACACCTCCATTTTGTGACTTCACACACCTAAATTCTATGACTTCACACACCTCCATTGTGACTTCACACACCTCCATTCTATGAGTTCACACACCTCCATTCTGACTTCACACACCTCCATCCTATGACTTCACACACCTCCGTTCTGACGTCACACAGCTCCATTCTGTGACTTCACAAAATTCCATTCTGTGATTTCACACACCTCCATACTATGACTTCACACACCTCCATCTATGACTTCACACACCTCCATTCTGAGTTCACACACCTCCATTCTGTGATTTCACACACCTCCAATCTGACTTCACACACATCCATCCTATGACTTCACACACCTCCATTCGTTGACATCAAAAACCACCATTCGATGACTTCACACACCTCCATTCTATGAGTTCACACACCTCCATTTTATGACTTCACACACCTCCATTCTATGACTTCACACACCTCAAATCTATGACTTCACATACCTCCATTCTATGACTTCACACACCTCCAATCTGTGACTTCAAACACCTCCACTCTATGACTTCAAACACCTTCATTCTTACTTCACAAACATCCATTCTGTGACTTCACACACCTCCATTCTGTGAGTTCACACACCTTCATTCTGACTTCACACACCTCCATTCTGTGACTTCACACACCTCAATTCTGTGACTTCACACACCTCCATTCTGACTTCACAAACCTCCATTCTATGACTTCACACACCTCCATTCTATGACTTCACACACCTCCATTTTGTGACTTCACACACCTAAATTCTATGACTTCACACACCTCCATTGTGACTTCACACACCTCCATTCTATGAGTTCACACACCTCCATTCTGACTTCACACACCTCCATCCTATGACTTCACACACCTCCGTATTGACTTCACACAGCTCCATTCTGTGACTTCACAAAATTCCATTCTGTGATTTCACACACCTCCATACTATGACTTCACACACCTCCATCTATGACTTCACACACCACCATTCTGAGTTCACACACCTCCATCTGTGATTTCACACACCTCCAATCTGACTTCACACACATCCATCCTATGACTTCACACACCTCCATTCGTTGACATCAAAAACCACCATTCGATGACTTCACACACCTCCATTCTATGAGTTCACACACCTCCATTTTATGACTTCACACACCTCCATTCTATGACTTCACACACCTCAAATCTATGACTTCACATACCTCCATTCTATGACTTCACACACCTCCAATCTGTGACTTCAAACACCTCCACTCTATGACTTCAAACACCTTCATTCTTACTTCACAAACATCCATTCTGTGACTTCACACACCTCCATTCTGTGATTTCACACACCTCCATCTGTGATTTCACACACCTCCAATCTGACTTCACACACCTCCATCCTATGACTTCACTCACCTCCATTCGTTTACATCAAAAACCACCATTCTATGACTTCACACACCTCCATTCTATGAGTTCACACACCTCCATTTTATGACTTCACACACCTCCATTCTATGACTTCACACACCTCCATTCTATGAGTTCACACACCTCCACTCTATGACTTCAAACACCTTCATTCTTACTTCACAAACATCCATTCTGTGACTTCACACACCTCCATTCTGTGACTTCACACACCTTCATTCTTACTTCACACACCTCCATTCTGTGACTTCACACACCTCAATTTTGTGACTTCACACACCTCCATTCTGACTTCACATACCTCCTTCTATGATTTCACACACTTCCATTCTATGACTTCACTCACCTCCATTCTGAATTCACACACCTCCATTCTGACTTCACACACCTCAATTCTGTGACTTCACACACCTCCATTCTATGATTTCACACACTTCCATTCTATGACTTCACACGCCTCCATTCTGTGGCTTCACACACCTACATTCTGAGTTCACACACCTCCATTCTGTGACTTCACACACCTCCATTCTGTGATTTCACACACCTCCAATCTGACTTCACACACCTCCATTCTATGACTTCACACACCTCCATTCTATGAGTTCACACACCTCAATTCTATGACTTCACACACCTCCACTCTATGACTTCATACACCTTCATTCTTACTTCACAAACATCCATTCTGTGACTTCACACACCTCCATTCTGTGACTTCACACACCTTCATTCTGACTTCACACACCTCCATTCTGTGACTTCACACACCTTAATTCTGTGACTTCACACAACTCCATTCTGATTTCACATACCTCCTTCTATGATTTCACACACCTCCATTCTATGAGTTCACACACCTCCATTCTATGAGTTCACACACCTCCAATTTGACTTCACACACCTCCATTCTATGACCTCACACACCTTCATTCTTACTTCAGAAACATCCATTCTCTGACTTCACACACCTCCATTCTATGACTTCACAATCCTCCATTCTGTGACTTCACACATCTCCATTCTGAGTTCAAACACCTCCATTCTGTGACTTCACACACCTCCATTCGTTGACATCAAAAACCACCATTCTATGACTTCACACAACTCCATTTTGACTTCACACACCTCCATTCTATGAGTTCACACACCTCCATTTTATGACTTCACACACCTCCATTCTATGACTTCACACACCTCCATTCTATGACTTCACACACCTCTTCTATGACTTCACACACCTCCATTCTGTGACTTCACACACCTCCATTCTATGACTTCAAACACCTTCATTCTTACTTCAGAAACATCCATTCTGTGACTTCACACACCTCCATTCTGTGACTTCACACACCTTCATTCTGACTTCACACACCTCCATTCTGTGACTTCACACACCTCAATTCTGTGACTTCACACACCTCCATTCTATGGTTTCACACACCTCCGTTCTGACTTCACACAGCTCCATTCTGTGACTTCACAGAACTCCATTCTGTGATTTCACACACCTCCATACTATGACTTCACACACCTCCATCTATGACTTCACACACCTCCATTCTGAGTTCACACACCTCCACTCTGTGACTTCACACACCTCCATTCTGACTTCACACACCTCCATTCTGTGACTTCACACACCTCCATTCTATGACTTCACACACCTCCATTCTGTGACTTCACACACCTCCATTCTATGACTTCACATACCTCCATTCTATGACTTCACACACCTGTAATTTTACTTCACACACCTTCATTCCATTAGTTCACACACCTGCATTGTGGCTTCACACACCTCCATTCTATGATTTCACACACCTCCATTCTGACTTCACACACCTCCATTCTGACTTCACACACCTCAATTCTATGTCTTCACAGACCTCCATTCTGTGACTTCACACACCTCCATTTTGACTTCACACACTTCAATTCTGTGACTTCACACACCTCCTGTTGTGAGCCAGAGTGGAATCAATCTGTACCTTGGCTTGCATCAGAAGATGGCTTTATTGTCTTATTGCTTTCTTGCCCTAATCTATGTAAATGACCTGAGAATTACCAAATGAATGTAACACCTGGAGGTTCCCTGGGTCAGGAGGAGGGAAGAAGGGGGAGTGGAAAATAACCCGGCAGTCTCGGCAGTCTTTACCTGGACTGCGGTCATCCCGGACCCGCTGTGTCTGTCTCTCTTCTATTTCTTGCTAGTCCTTGTCCCCGATTTCAGGAACCCCAATCTGCGAAACCTGGTTTGTTGCCGGTTGGCCCCGGCAACCTCCATTCTGTGACTTCACACCTCCATTGTTTGACTTCACACACCTCCATTCTTGGACTTCACACACCTCCATTCCATGACTTAACACCTCAATTCTATGAGTTCACACACCTCCATTCTATGAGTTCACACACCTCCATTTTGACTTCACACAACTCCATTCTATGACTTCACACACCTTCATTCTTACTTTAGAAACATCCATTCTATGACTTCACACACCTCCATTGTATGACTTCACAAACCTCCATTCTGTGACTTCACACACCTCCATTCTGGGTTCACACACCTCAATTCTGTGACTTCACACATGTCCATTCTGACTTCACACACCTCCATTCTATGACTTCACACACCTCCATTCTGTGACTTCGAACACCTCCATTTTGAGTTCACAAACCTCCATTCTGTGACTTCACACACCTCCATTCTATGAATTCACACACCTCCATTTTATGACTTCACACACCTCCAGTCTATGACTTCACACACCTCCATTCTATGAATTCACACACCTCTATTCTGTGACTTCACACACCTCCATTCTATGACTTCACACACCTCCATTCTGTGACTTCACACACCTCCATTCTGAGTTCACATACCTCCATTCTGGGACTTCACACACCTTCATTCTGTGACTTCACACACCTCCATTCTATGACTTCACACACCTCCATTCTGTGATTTCACACACCTTCATTGTTACTTTAGAAACATCCGTTCTATGACTTCATAGACCCCATCGTATGACTTCACAAACCTCCATTCTGTGACTTCACACACCTCCATTTTGAGTTCACACACCTCCATTCTCTGACTTCAAACACCTCCAATCTATGACTTCACACACCTACATTCTATGACTTCACACACCTCAATTCTATGACTTCACACTCCTCCATTCTGTGACTTCATACACCTCCATTCTATGACTTCACACACCTCCATTCTGTGATTTCACACACCTTCATTGTTACTTTAGAAACATCCGTTCTATGACTTCACACACCCCATCGTATGACTTCACAAACCTCCATTCTGTGACTTCACACACCTCCATTTTGAGTTCACACACCTCCATTCTCTGACTTCAAACACCTCCAATCTATGACTTCACACACCTACATTCTATGACTTCACACACCTCAATTCTATGACTTCACACTCCTCCATTCTGTGACTTCATACACCTCCATTCTGACGTCACAAACCTGCATTCTGACTTCACACACCTCCATTCTGACTTTAACACAGCTCCATTGTATGACTTCACACACCTCCATTTTGTGACTTCACACGCCACCTTTTTGACTTCACACACCTCCATTCTGTGACTTCACATTCCTCCATTCTGTGACTTCACACACCACCTTTTTGACTTCACACACCTCCATTCTGTGACTTCACACAACTCCATTCTGTGACTTCACCCGCCTCTATTGTTTGACTTCACACACCTCCATTCTTTGACTTCACACACCTCCATTCCATGACTTCACACACCACCCTTCTATGAGTTCACACACCTCCATTATTGGAGTTCACACACCTCCATTCTGTGACTTCACACACCTCCATTCTGAGTTCAGACACCTCCATTCTATGACTTCACACACTTCCATTCTATGACTTCACACACCTCCATTCTGTGACTTCACACACCTCCATTCTCTGACTTCACACTTCTCCATTCTGTGACTTCACACACCTCCATTCTGACGTCACACACCTGCATTCTGACTCCACACACGTCCATTCTCACTTTACACAGCTCCATTTTATGACTTCACACGCCTCCATTCTGTGACTTCACACTCCTCCATTGTGTGACTTCACACACCTCCGTTTGGACTTCACACAACTCCATTCTGTGACTTCACACGCCTCTATTGTTTGAACTTCACACACCTCCATTCCATGACTTCACACACCACCCTTCTATGAGTTCACACACCTCCATTCTATGAGTTCACACACCTCCATTCTGTGACTTCACACACCTCCATTCTGAGTTCACACACCTCCATTCTGTGACTTCACACACCTCCATTCTGACTTCAAGCACCTCCATTCTATGACTTGACACACTTCCATTCTACGACTTCACACACCTCCATTCTGTGACTTCACACACCTCCATTTGGAGTTCACACACCTCCATTCTGTGACTTCACACACCTCCATTCTGTGACTTCACACACCTCCATCCTATGACTTCACACACCTCCATTCTATGAATTCACACACCTCCATTCTGTGACTTCACACTCCTCCATTCTGTGACTTCACATGCCTCCGTTTTGACTTCACACAATTCCATTCTGTGACTTCACCCAACTCCATTCTGTGAGTTCACACGCCTCTGTTGTTTGACTTCACACACCTCCATTCTTTGACTTCACACACCTCCATTCCATGACTTCACACACCACCCTTCTATGAGTTCACACCCCTCTATTCTGTGACTTCACACACCTCCATTCTGAAGTCACACACCTGCATTCTGACTCCACACACCTCCATTCTGACTTTACACAGCTCCATTCTATGACTTCACACACCTCCATTCTGTGACATCACACACCACCTTTTTGACTTCACACACCTCCATTCTGTGACTTCACTCACCTCCATTCTGTGACTTCACACACCTCCATTCTGTGATTTCACACACCTCCAATCGGACTTCACACACCTCCATTCTATGACTTCACACACCTCCATTCGTTGACATCAAAAACCACCATTCTATAACTTCACACACCTCCATTCTATGAGTTCACACACCTCCATTTTATGACTTCACACACCTCCATTCTATGACTTCACACACCTCAATTCTATGACTTCACACACCTCCATTCTATGACTTCACACACCTCCATTCTGTGACTTCAAACACCTCCACTCTATGACTTCAAACACCTTCCTTCTTACTTCACAAACATCCATTCTGTGACTTCACAGACCTCCATTCTGTGACTTCACACAACTTCATTCTGACTTCACACACCTCCATTCTGTGACTTCACACACCTCCATTCTGACTTCACGTACCTCCTTCTATGATTTCACACACCTCCGTTCTATGACTTCACACACCTCCATTCTGTGACTTCACACACCACCTTTTTGACTTCACACACCTCCATTATGTGACTTCACACACCTCCATTCTGTGACTTCACACACCTTCGTTTTGACTTCACACACTTCCATTTTGTGACTTCACACACCTCCATTCTGTGACTTCACACACCTCTATTGTTTCACTTCACACACCTCCATTCTTTGACTTCACACACCTCCATTCAATGACTGCACACACCTCCATTCTATGAGTTCACACACCTCCATTCTATGAGTTCACACACCTCCAATTTGACTTCACACACCTCCATTCTATGACTTCACACACCTCAATTCTATGACTTCACACACCTCCATTCTATGACTTCACACACCTCCATTCTGTGACTTCACACACCTCCACTCTATGACTTCAAACACCTTCATTCTTACTTCACAAACTTCCATTCTGTGACTTCACACACCTCCATTCTGTGACTTCACACACCTTCATTCTGAGTTCACACACCTCCATTCTGACTTCACACACCTCCATTCTATGACTTCACACACCTCCGTTCTGACTTCACTCAGCTCCATTCTGTGACTTCACAAAACTGCATTCTGTGATTTCACACACCTCCATACTATGACTTCACACACCTCCATCTATGACTTCACACACCTCCATTCTGAGTTCACACACCTCCATTCTGTGACTTCACACACCTCCATTCTGACTACACACACCTTCATTTTATGACTTCACACACCTCCATTCTGTGACTTCTCACACCTCCATTCTATGACTTCACACACTTCCATTGTGTCGTCACACAACTCCATTCTATGAGTTCACACATCTCCATTCTATGATTTCACACACCTCCATTCTGACTTCACACACCTCCATTCTATGACATCACTGACCTCGAATCTGTGACTTCACTCACCTCCACTCTATGACTTCACACTCCTCCATTCTATGACTTCCCACACCTCCTTTCTATGACTTCACCCACCTCAGTCTATGACTTCACACACCTCCATTCTGACTTCACACACCTCCATTCTGTGACTTCACACACCTCCATTCTATGACTTCACACACCTCAATTCTATGACTTCACACGCCTCCATTCTATGACTTCACACACCTCCATTCTGTGACTTCACACACCTCCATTCTATGACTTCAAACACCTTCATTCTTACTTCACAAACATCCATTCTGTGACTTCACACACCTCCTTTCTGTGACTTAACACACCTCCAGTCTCTGACTTCACACACCTCCATTCAGACTTCACACCCCTCCATTCTGACTTCTCACACCTCCATTCAGACTTCACACCCCTCCATTCTCACTTCACACACCTCCATTCTATGACTTCACACACCTCCATTCTGTGACTTCACGCACCTCCATTCTATGACTTCACACACCTCCATTGTGACTTCACACACCTTGACTTTGTGATTTCACACAACTCCATTCTGACTTCATACACCTGCATTCTATGACTTCACACACCTCCATTCTGTGATTTCACACACCTCCAATCTGACTTCCACACACCTCCATTCTATGACTTCACACACCTCCATTCGTTGACATCAAAAACCACCATTCTATGACTTCACACACCTCCATTCTATGAGTTCACACACCTCCATTTTATGACTTCACACACCTCCATTCTATGACTTCACACACCTCAAATCTATGACTTCACACACCTCCATTCTATGACTTCACACACCTCCATTCTGTGACTTCAAACACCTCCACTCTATGACTTCAAACACCTTCATTCTTATTTCACAAACATCCATTCTGTGACTTCACACACCTCCATTCTGTGACTTCACACACCTTCATTCTGACTTCCCACACCTCCATTCTGTGACTTCACACACCTCAATTCTGTGACTTCACACACCTCCATTCTGACTTCACATACCTCCTTCTATGATTTCACACACCTCCATTCTATGACTTCACACACCTCCATTCTGTGACTTTACACACCACCTTTTTGACTTCACACACCTCCATTTTGTGACTTCACACACCTCCATTCTGTGACTTCACACACCTTCGTTTTGACTTCACACACTTCCATTTTGTGACTTCACACACCTCCATTCTGTGACTTCACACACCTCTATTGTTTCACTTCACACACCTCCATTCTTTGACTTCACACACCTCCATTCCATGACTTCACACACCTCCATTCTATGAGTTCACACACCTCCATTCTATGAGTTCACACACCTCCAATTTGACTTCACACACCTCCATTCTATGACTTCACACACCTTCATTGTTACTTCAGAAACATCCATTCTCTGACTTCACACACCTCCATTCTGTGCCTTCAAACACCTCCACTCTATGACTTCAAACACCTTCATTCTTATTTCACAAACATCCATTCTGTGACTTCACACACCTCCATTCTGTGACTTCACACACCTTCATTGTGACTTCCCACACCTCCACTCTATGACTTCAAACACCTTCATTCTTATTTCACAAACATCCATTCTGTGACTTCACACACCTCCATTCTGTGACTTCACACACCTTCATTGTGACTTCACACACCTCAATTCTGTGACTTCACAAACCTCCATTCTGACTTCACATACCTCCTTCTATGATTTCACACACCTCCATTCTATGACTTCACACACCTCCATTCTGTGACTTCACACACCACCTTTTTGACTTCACACACCTCCATTTTGTGACTTCACACACCTCCATTCTGTGACTTCACACACCTTCGTTTTGACTTCACACACTTCCATTTTGTGACTTCACACACCTCCATTCTGTGACTTCACACACCTCTATTGTTTCACTTCACACACCTCCATTCTTTGACTTCACACACCTCCATTCCATGACTTCACACACCTCCATTCTATGAGTTCACACACCTCCATTCTATGAGTTCACACACCTCCAATTTGACTTCACACACCTCCATTCTATGACTTCACACACCTTCATTGTTACTTCAGAAACATCCATTCTCTGACTTCACACACCTCCATTCTATGACTTCACAAACCTCCATTATGTGACTTCACACACCTCCATTCTGAGTTCACACACCTCCATTCTGTGACTTCACACACCTCCATTCGTTGACATCAAAAACCACCATTCTATGACTTCACACAACTCCATTTTGACTTCACACACCTCCATTCTATGAGTTCACACACCTCCATTTTATGACTTCACACACCTCCATTCTCTGACTTCACACACCTCAATTCTATGACTTCACACACCTCCATTCTGTGACTTTACACACCTCCACTCTATGACTTCAAACACCTTCATTCTTACTTCACAAACTTCCATTCTGTGACTTCACACACCTCCATTCTGCGACTTCACACACCTCCGTTCTGACTTCACACAGCTCCATTGTGTGACTTCACAAAACTCCATTCTGTGATTTCACACACCTCCATACTATGACTTCACACACCTCCATCTATGACTTCACACACCTTCATTCTGAGTTCACACACCTCCATTCTGTGACTTCACACACCTCCATTCTGACTTCACACACCTTCATTTTATGACTTCACACACCTCCATTCTGTGACTTCTCACACCTCCATTCTATGACTTCACACACTTCCATTGTGCCGTCACAACAACTACATTCTATGAGTTCACACATCTCCATTCTATGATTTCACACACCTCCATTCTGACTCACACACCTCCATTCTATGACATCACTGACCTCGAATCTGTGACTTCACTCACCTCCACTCTATGACTTCACACTCCTCCATTCTATGACTTCCTCCACACCTCCTTTCTATGACTTCACCCACCTCAGTCTATGACTTCACACACCTCCATTTCTGACTTCACACACCTCCATTCTGTGACTTCACACAAACTCCATTCTATGACTTCACACACCTCAATTCTATGACTTCACACACCTCCATTCTATGACTTCACACACCTCCATTCTGTGACTTCACACACCTCCATCTATGACTTCAAACACGTTCATTCTTACTTCACAAACATCCATTCTGTGACTTCACAGCACCTCCTTTTCTGTGACTTAACACACCTCCAATCTGTGACTTCACACAACCTCCATTTCAGACTTCACACCCCTCCATTCTCACTTCAACACACCTCCATTCAGACTTCACACCACCTCCATTCTCACTTCACACACCTCCATTCTGACTTCACACAACTCCATTCTATGAATTCACACACCTCCATTCTATGACTTCACACACCTCCATTCTGTGACTTCACGCACCTCCACTCTATGACTCTCACACACCTCCATTGTGACTTCACACACCTTGGCTCTGTGATTTTCACACATCTCCCATTCTGACTTCACACACCTCCATTCTATGACTTCGCACCACCTCCATTCTGTGATTTCACACACCTCCAATCTGACTTCACACACCTCCATTCTATGACTTCACACACCTCCATTCGTTGACATCAAAAACCACCCAAATCTATGACTTCACACACACCTCCATTCTATGAGCTTCACACACCTCCATTTTATGACTTCACACACCTCCATTCTATGACTTCACACACCTCAAATCTATGACTTCATACACCTCCATTCTATGACTTCACACACCTCCATTCTGTGACTTCACACACCCTCCATTCTGTGACTTCACACACCTTCATTCTGACTTCACACACCTCCATTCTGTGACTTCACACACCTCAATTCTGTGACTTCACACAACTCCGATTTCTGACTCATCCATTCTGACTTCACATACTCCTTCTATGATTTCACACACCCTCCATTCTATGACTTCACACACCTCCATTCTGTCACTTCACACACCCAACTTTTTGACTTCACACACCTCCATTCTGACCGTCACAAACCTGCATTCTGACTTCACACACCTCCATTCTGACTTTACACAGCTCCATTGTATGACTTCACACACCTCCATTCTGTGACTTCACACACCACCTTTTTGACTTCACACACCTCTATTCTGTGACTTCACAATCCTCCATTCTGTGACTTCACACACCACCCTTTTTGACTTCACACACCTCCATTCTGTGACTTCACACAACTCCATTCTGTGACCTTCACACGCCTCCATTCTGTGACTTCACACACCTCCATTCTTTGACTTCACACACCTCCATTCCCATGACTTCACACACCACCCCTTCTATGAGTTCACACACCTCCATTCTATGAGTTCACACACCTCCATTTTATGAGTTCACAGCACCTCCAATTTGACTTCACACACCTCCATTCTATGACTTCACACACCTTCATTCTTCTACTTCAGAAACATCCATTCTCTGACTTCACACACCCTCCATTGTATGACTTCACAAAACCTCAATTCTGTGACTTCACACACCTCCATTCTGAGTTCACACACCTCCATTCTGTGACTTCACACACACCTCCATTCGTTGACATCAAAAAACCACCATTCTATGACTTCACACAATTCCATTTTGACTTCACACACCTCCATTCTATGAGTTCACACACCTCCATTTTATGACTTCAACTCCATTCTATGACTTCACACACCTCCATTCTGTGACTTTACACACCTCCACTCTATGACTTCAAACACCTTCATTCTTACTTCACAAACTTCCATTCTGTGACTTCACACACCTCCATTCTGTGACTTCACACACCTCCATTCTGACTTCACACACCTCCATTCTATGATTTCACACACCTCCGTTCTGGCTTCACACAGCTCCATTCTGTGACTTCACAAAACTCCATTCTGTGATTTCACACACCTCCATACTATGACTTCACACACCTCCATCTATGACTTCACACACCTCCATTCTGAGTTCACACACCTCCATTCTGTGACTTCACACACCTCCATTCTGACTTCACACACCTTCATTTTATGACTTCACACACCTCCATTCTGTGACTTCTCACACCTCCATTCTATGACTTCACACACTTCCATTGTGTCGTCACACAACTCCATTCTATGAGTTCACACATCTCCATTCTATGATTTCACACACCTCCATTCTGACTTCACACACCTCCGTTCTATGACATCACTGACCTCGAATCTGTGACTTCACTCACCTCCACTCTATGACTTCACACTCCTCCATTCTATGACTTCCCACACCTCCTTTCTATGACTTCACCCACCTCAGTCTATGACTTCACACACCTCCATTCTGACTTCACACACCTCCATTCTGTGACTTCACACACCTCCATTCTATGACTTCACACACCTCAATTCTATGACTTCACACACCTCCATTCTATGACTTCACACACCTCCATTCTGTGACTTCACACACCTCCATTCTATGACTTCAAACACCTTCATTCTTACTTCACAAACATCCATTCTGTGACTTCACACACCTCTTTCTGTGACTTAACACACCTCCAATCTGTGACTTCACATACCTCCATTCAGACTTCACACCCCTCCATTCTCACTTCACACACCTCCATTCAGACTTCACACCCCTCCATTCTCACTTCACGCACCTCCATTCTGACTTCACACAACTCCATTCTATGAATTCACACACCTCCATTCTATGACTTCACACACCTCCATTCTGTGACTTCACGCACCTCCATTCTATGACTTCACACACCTCCATTGTGACTTCACACACCTTGGCTCTGTGATTTCACACATCTCCATTCTGACTTCACACACCTCCATTCTATGACTTCACACACCTCCATTCTGTGATTTCACACACCTCCAATCTGACTTCACACACCTCCATTCTTTGACTTCACACACCTCCATTTCATGACTTCACACACCACCCTTCTATGAGTTCACACCGCTCTATTCTGTGACTTCACACACCTCCATTCTGACATCACACACCTGCATTCTGACTCCACACACCTCCATTTTGACTTTACACAGCTCCATTCTATGACTTCACACACCTCCATTCTGTGACTTCACACACCAACTTTTTGACTTCACACACCTCCATTCTGTGACTTCACACACCTCCATTCTGTGACTTCACACACCTCCATTCTGTGATTTCACACACCTCCAATCTGACTTCACACACCTCCATTCTATGACTTCACACAACTCCATTCGTTGACATCAAAAACCACCATTCTATGACTTCACACACCTCCATTCTATGAGTTCACACACCTCCATTTTATGACTTCACACACCTCCATTTTATGACTTCACACACCTCAATTCTGTGACTTCACACACCTCCATTCTATGACTTCACACACCTCCATTCTGTGACTTCAAACACCTCCACTCTATGACTTCAAACACCTGCATTCTTACTTCTCAAACATCCATTCTGTGACTTCACAGATCTCCATTCTGTGACTTCACACAACCTTCATTCTGACTTCCCACACCTCCATTCTGTGACTTCACACACCTCAATTCTGTGACTTCACACACCTCCATTCTGACTTCACATACCTCCTTCTATGATTTCACACACCTCCATTCTATGACTTCACACACCTCCATTCTGTGACTTCACACACCACCTTTTTGTCTTCACACACTTCCATTTTGTGACTTCACACACCTCCATTCTGTGACTTCACACACCTTCGTTTTGACTTCACACACTTCCATTTTGTGACTTCACACACCTCCATTCTGTGACTTCACACACCTCTATTGTTTCACTTCACACACCTCCATTCTTTGACTTCATACACCTCCATTCCATGACTTCACACACCTCCATTCTATGAGTTCACACACCTCCATTCTATGAGTTCACACACCTCCAATTTGACTTCACACACCTCCATTCTATGACTTCACACACCTTCATTCTTACTTCAGAACATCCATTCTCTGACTTCACACACCTCCATTCTATTACTTCACAAACCTCCATTCTGTGACTTCACACACCTCCATTCTGAGTTCACACACCTCCATTCTGTGACTTCACACACCTCCATTCGTTGACATCAAAAACCACCATTCTATGACTTCACACAACTCCATTTTGACTTCACACACCTCCATTCTATGAGTTCACACACCTACATTTTATGACTTCACACACCTCCATTCTATGACTTCACACACCTCAATTCTATGACTTCACACACCTCCATTCTGTGACTTTACACACCTCCACTCTATGACTTCAAACACCTTCATTCTTACTTCACAAACTTCCATTCTATGACTTCACACACCTCCATTCTGTGACTTCACACACCTCCATTCTGACTTCACACACCTCCATTCTATGATTTTACACACCTCCGTTCTGACTTCACACAGCTCCATTCTGTGACTTCACAAAACTCCATTGTGCGATTTCACACACCTCCATACTATGACTTCACACACCTCCATCTATGACTTCACACACCTCCATTCTGAGTTCACACACCTCCATTCTGTGACTTCACACACCTCCATTCTGACTTCACACATCTTCATTTTATGACTTCACACACCTCCATTCTGTGACTTCTCACACCTCCATTCTATGACTTCACACACTTCCATTGTGTCGTCACACAACTCCATTCTATGAGTTCACACATCTCCATTCTATGATTTCACACACCTCCATTCTGACTTCACACACCTCCATTCTATGACATCACTGACCTCGAATCTGTGACTTCACTCACCTCCACTCTATGACTTCACACTCCTCCATTCTATGACTTCCCACACCTCCTTTCTATGACTTCACTCACCTCAGTCTATGACTTCACACACCTCCATTCTGACTTCACACACCTCCATTCTGTGACTTCACACACCTCCATTCTATGACTTCACACACCTCAATTCTATGACTTCACACACCTCCATTCTATGACTTCACACACCTCCATTCTGTGACTTCACACACCTCCATCTATGACTTCAAACACGTTCATTCTTACTTCACAAACATCCATTCTGTGACTTCACACACCTCCTTTCTGTGAGTTAACACACCTCCAATCTGTGACTTCACACACCTCCATTCAGACTTCACACCCCTCCATTCTCACTTCACACACCTCCATTCAGACTTCACACCCCTCCATTCTCACTTCACACACCTCCGTTCAGACTTCACACCCCTCCATTCTCACTTCACACACCTCCATTCTGACTTCACACAACTCCATTCTATGAATTCACACACCTCCATTCTATGACTTCACACACCTCCATTCTGTGACTTCACGCACCTCCATTCTATGACTTCACACACCTCCATTGTGACTTCACACACCTTGGCTCTGTGATTTCACACATCTCCATTCTGACTTCACACACCTCCATTCTATGACTTCACACACCTCCATTCTGTGATTTCACACACCTCCAATCTGACTTCACACACCTCCATTCTATGACTTCACACACCTCCATTCGTTGACATCAAAAACCACCAATCTATGACTTCACACACCTCCATTCTATGAGTTCACACACCTCCATTTTATGACTTCACACACCTCCATTCTATGACTTCACACACCTCAAATCTATGACTTCATACACCTCCATTCTATGACTTCACACACCTCCATTCTGTGACTTCACACACCTCCATTCTGTGACTTCACACACCTTCATTCTGACTTCACACACCTCCATTCTGTGACTTCATACACCTCAATTCTGTGACTTCACACACCTCCATTCTGACTTCACATACCTCCTTCTATGATTTCACACACCTCCATTCTATGACTTCACACACCTCCATTCTGTGACTTCACACACCAACTTTTTGACTTCACACACCTCCATTCTGACGTCACAATCCTGCATTCTGACTTCACACACCTCCATTCTGACTTTACACAGCTCCATTGTATGACTTCACACACCTCCATTCTGTGACTTCACACACCACCTTTTTGACTTCACACACCTCCATTTTGTGACTTCACAGTCCTCCATTCTGTGACTTCACACACCTCCGTTTGGAACACACCTCCGTTTGGACGTCACACAACTCCATTCTGTGACTTCACGCGCCTCTATTGTTTGAACTTCACACACCTCAATTCTTTGACTTCACACACCTCCATTCCATGACTTCACACACCACCCTTCTATGACTTCACACACCTCCATTCTATGAGTTCACACACCTCCATTCTGTGACTTCACACACCTCCATTCTGAGTTCGCACACCTCCATTCTGTGACTTCACACACCTCCATTCTGTGACTTCACCACTCCTCCATTCTGTGACTTCACATGCCTCCGTTTTGACTTCACACAATTCCATTCTGTGACTTCACACAACTCCATTCTGTGAGTTCACACGCCTCTATTGTTTGACTTCACACACCTCCATTCTTTGACTTCACAACCTCCATTCCATGACTTCACACACCACCCCTTCTATGAGTTCACACCCTCTATTCTGTGACTTCACCACACCTCCATTCTGACGTCACACACCTGCATTCTGACTCCACACACCTCCATTCTGACTTTACACAGCTCCATTCTATGACTTCACAACACCTCCATTCTGTGACTTCACACACCACCTTTTTGACTTCACACACCTCCATTCTGTGACTTCACACACCTCCATTCTGTGACTTCACACACCTCCATTCTGTGATTTCACCACACCTCCAATCTGACTTCACACACCTCCATTCTGTGACTTCACACACCTCAATTCTGTGACTTCACACACCTCCATTCTGACTTCACATACCTCCTTCTATGATTTCCCACACCTCCATTCTATGAATTCACACACCTCCATTCTGTGACTTCACACACCACCTTTTTGACTTCACACACTTCCATTATGTGGACTTCACACACCTACATTCTGTGACTTCACACACCTTCGTTTTGACTTCACACACTTCCATTTTGTGACTTCACACACCTCCATTCTGTGACTTCACACACCTCTATTGTTTCACTTCACACACCTCCATTCTTTAACTTCACACACCTCCATTCCATGACTTCACACACCTCCATTCTATGAGTTCACACACCTCCAATTTGACTTCACACACCTCCATTCTATGACTTTCACACACCTTCATTCTTACTTCAGAAACATCCATTCTCTGACTTCACACACCTCCATTCTATGACTTCACAAACCTCCATTCTGTGACTTCACACACCTCCATTCTGAGTTCACACACCTCCATTCTGTGACTTCACACACCTCCATTCGTTGACATCAAAAACCACCATTCTATGACTTCACACAACTCCATTTTGACTTCACACACCTCCATTCTATGAGTTCACACACCTCCATTTTATGACTTCACACACCTCCATTCTATGACTTCACACACCTCAATTCTATGACTTCACACACCTCCATTCTATGACTTCACACACCTCCATTCTGTGACTTCACACACCTCCACTATATTACTTCAAACACCTTCATTCTTACTTAACAAACATCTGTACCTTGGCTTGCATCAGACGATGGCTTTATTGTCTTATTGCTTTCTTGCCCTAATCTATGTAAATGACCTGAGAATTACCAAATGAATGTAACACCTGGAGGTTCCCTGGGTCAGGAGGAGGGAAGAAGGGGGAGAGGAAAATAACCCGGCAGTCTCGGCAGTCTTTACCCGGACTGCAGTCATTCCGGACCGGCTGTGCCTGTCTCTCTTCTATTTCTTGCTAGGTCCTTCCCCCGATTTCAGGAACCCCAATCTGCGAACCCTGGTTTGCTGCCGGTTGGCCCCGGCAACCTCCATTCTGTGACTTCACACACCTCCAGTGTTTGACTTCACACACCTCCATTCTTGGACTTCACACACCTCCATTCCTTGACTTCACACACCCTCAATTCTAGGAGTTCACACACCTCCATTCTATGAGTTCACACAACTCCATTTTGACTTCACACACCTCCATTCTATGACTTCACACACCTTCATTCTTACTTTAGAAACATCCATTCTATGACTTCACACACCTCCATTGTATGACTTCACAAACCTCCATTCTGTGACTTCACACACCTCCATTCTGGGTTCACACACCTCAATTCTGTGACTTCACACATGTCCAATCTGACTTCACATACCTCCATTCTATGACTTCACACACCTCCATTCTTGGACTTCAAACACCTCCATTTTGAGTTCACAAACCTCCATTCTGTGACTTCACACACCTCCATTCTATGAATTCACACACCTCCATTCTATGACTTCACACACCTCCAAACTATGACTTCACACACCTCCATTCTATGAATTCACACACCTCCATTCTATGACTTCACACACCTCCATTCTGTGGACTTCACACACCTCCATTCTGACGTCACAAACCTGCATTCTGACTTCACACAACCTCCATTCTGACTTTACAAAGCTCCATTGTATGACTTCACACACCTCCATTCTGTGACTTCACACACCACCTTTTTGACTTCACACACCTCCATTCTGTGACTTCACACTCCTCCATTCTGTGACTTCACACACCACCTTTTTGACTTCACACACCTCCATTCTGTGACTTCACACACCTCCATTCCATGACTTCACACACCACCCTTCTATGAGTTCACACCCCTCTATTCTGTGACTTCACACAACCTCCATTCTGACGTCACACACCTGCATTCTGACTCCACACACCTCCATTCTGACTTACACAGCTCCATTCTATGACTTCACACACCTCCATTCTGTGACTTCACACACCACCTTTTTGACTTCACACACCTCCATTCTGTGACTTCACACACCTCCATTCTGTGACTTCACACACCTCCATTCTGTGATTTCACACACCTCCAATCTGACTTCACACACCTCCATTCTGTGACTTCACACACCTCAATTCTGTGACTTCACACACCTCCATTCTGACTTCACATACCTCTTCTATGATTTCCACACCTCCATTCTATGAATTCACACACCTCCATTCTGTGACTTCACACACCACCTTTTTGACTTCACACACTTCCATTATGTGACTTCACACACCTACATTCTGTGACTTCACACACCTTCGTTTTGACTTCACACACTTCCATTTTGTGACTTCACACACCTCCATTCTGTGACTTCACACACCTCTATTGTTTCACTTCACACACCTCCATTCTTTGACTTCACACACCTCCATTCCATGACTTCACACACCTCCATTCTATGAGTTCACACACCTCCAATTTGACTTCACACACCTCCATTCTATGACTTCACACACCTTCATTCTTACTTCAGAAACATCCATTCTCTGACTTCACACACCTCCATTCTATGACTTCACAAACCTCCATTCTGTGACTTCACACACCTCCATTCTGAGTTCACACACCTCCATTCTGTGACTTCACACACCTCCATTCGTTGACATCAAAAACCACCATTCTATGACTTCACACAACTCCATTTTGACTTCACACACCTCCATTCTATGAGTTCACACACCTCCATTTTATGACTTCACACACCTCCATTCTATGACTTCACACACCTCAAATTCTATGACTTCACACACCTCCATTCTATGACTTCACACACCTCCATTCTGTGACTTCACACACCTCCACTATATTACTTCAAACACCTTCATTCTTACTTAACAAACATCTGTACCTTGGCTTGCATCAGACGATGGCTTTATTGTCTTATTGCTTTCTTGCCCTAATCTATGTAAATGACCTGAGAATTACCAAATGAATGTAACACCTGGAGGTTCCCTGGGTCAGGAGGAGGGAAGAAGGGGGAGAGGAAATAACCCGGCAGTCTCGGCAGTCTTTACCCGGACTGCAGTCATTCCGGACCGGCTGTGCCTGTCTCTCTTCTATTTCTTGCTAGTCCTTCCCCCGATTTCAGGAACCCCAATCTGCGAACCCTGGTTTGCTGCCGGTTGGCCCCGGCAACCTCCATTCTGTGACTTCACACACCTCCAGTGTTTGACTTCACACACCTCCATTCTTGGACTTCACACACCTCCATTCCTTGACTTCACACACCTCAATTTTAGGAGTTCACACACCTCCATTCTATGAGTTCACACAACTCCATTTTGACTTCACACACCTCCATTCTATGACTTCACACACCTTCATTCTTACTTTAGAAACATCCATTCTATGACTTCACACACCTCCATTGTATGACTTCACAAACCTCCATTCTGTGACTTTCACACACCTCCATTCTGGGTTCACACACCTCAATTCTGTGACTTCACACATGTCCAATCTGACTTCACATACCTCCATTCTATGACTTCACACACCTCCATTCTTGGACTTCAAACACCTCCATTTTGAGTTCACAAACCTCCATTCTGTGACTTCACACACCTCCATTCTATGAATTCACACACCTCCATTCTATGACTTCACACACCTCCAAACTATGACTTCACACACCTCCATTCTATGAATTCACACACCTCCATTCTATGACTTCACACACCTCCATTCTGTGACTTCACACACCTCCATTCTGACGTCACAAACCTGCATTCTGACTTCACACACCTCCATTCTGACTTTACAAAGCTCCATTGTATGACTTCACACACCTCCATTCTGTGACTTCACACACCACCTTTTTGACTTCACACACCTCCATTCTGTGACTTCACACTCCTCCATTCTGTGACTTCACACACCACCTTTTTTGACTTCACACACCTCCATTCTGTGACTTCACACAACTCCATTCTGTGACTTCACAACGCCTCTATTGTTTGACTTCACACACCTCCATTCTTTGACTTCACACACCTCCATTCCATGACTTCACACACCACCCTTCTATGAGTTCCACACACCTCCATTCTATGAGTTTCACACACCTCCATTCTGTGCCTTCACACAACTCCATTCTGAGTTCACACACCTTCATTCTATGACTTCACACACTTCCATTCTATGACTTCACACACCTCCATTCTATGACTTCACACACCTCCATTCTATGACTTCACACTCCTCCATTCTGTGAATTCACACACCTCCATTCTGACGTCACACACCTGCATTCTGACTCCACACACCTCCATTCTGACTTTACACAGCTCCATTTTATGACTTCACACACCTCCATTTGTGACTTCACACACCACCTTTTTGACTTCACACACCTCCATTCTGTTGACTTCACACTCCTCCATTCTGTGACTTCACACACCTCCATTTGGATTTCACACAACTTCATTCTGTGACTTCACACGCCTCTATTGTTTGAACTTCACACACCTCCATTCTTTGACTTCACACACCTCCATTCCATGACTTCACACACCACCCTTCTATGAGTTCACACACCTCCATTCTATGAGTTCACACACCTCCATTCTGTGACTTCACACACCTCCATTCTGAGTTCACACACCTCCATTCTGTGACTTCACACACCTCCATTCTGACTTCAAGCACCTCCATTCTATGACTTCACACACTTTCCATTCTACGACTTCACACACCTCCATTCTGTGACTTCACACACCTCCATTCTGAGTTCACACACCTCCATTCTGTGACTTCACACACCTCCATTCTGTGACTTCACACACCTCCATCCTATGACTTCACACACCTCCATTCTATGAATTCACACACCTCCATTCTGTGACTTCACACTCCTCCATTCTGTGACTTCACACGCCTCCGTTTTGACTTCACACAATTCCATTCTGTGACTTCACACAACTCCATTCTGTGAGTTCACACGCCTCTATTGTTTGACTTCACATACCTCCATTCTTTGACTTCACACACCTCCATTCCATGACTTCACACACCACCCTTCTATGAGTTCACACCCCTCTATTCTGTGACTTCACACACCTCCATTCTGAGTTCACACAACTCCATTCTGTGACTTCACACACCTCCATTCTGACTTCACACACCTCCATTCTGTGACTTCACACACCTGCATTCTATAACTTCACACACCTCAATTCTATGACTTCACACACCTCCATTCTATGACTTCACACACCTCCATTCTGTGACTTCACACAGCTCCATTCTATGACTTCAAACACCTTCATTCTTACTTCACAAACAATCCATTCTGTGACGTCACACACCTCCATTCTGTGACTTCACACACCTCCATTCTGACTTCACACCTCCATTCTGTGACTTCACACACATCAATTCTGTGCCTTCACACACCTCCATTCTGACTTCACACACCTCCCTTTTGACTTCACACACTTCCATTCTGTGACTTCACACACCTCCATTCTGTGATTTCACACACCTCCATTCTATGACTTCACACACCTCCATTCTATGACTTCACAAACCTCCATTCTGTGACTTCACACACCTCTTTCCTATGACTTTACACACCTACATTCTTTGAATTCACACACCTCCATTCTGTGATTTCACACACCTCCATTCTATGACTTCACAAACCTCCATTCTGTGACTTCACACACCTCCATTCTGAGTTCACACACCTCCATTCTGTGACTTCACACACCTCCATCCTGTGAATTCATACACCTCCATTCTGTTATTTCACACACCTCCATTCTATGACTTCATAAACCTCCATTGTGTGACTTCACACACCTCCATTCTCAGTTCACCCACCTATATTCTATGACTTCACAAACCTCCATTCTGAGTTCACAGACCTCCATTCTATGACTTCACACACCTCCATTCTATGACTTCACACACCTCCCTTCTGACTTCACACACCTCCATTCTGACTTCACACACCTCAATTCTGTGACTTCACACACCTCCATTCTATGATTTCACACACTTCCATTCTATGACTTCACACACCTCCATTCTATGACGTCACACACCTCATTTCTGAGTTGACACACCTCCATTCTGTGATTTCACACACCTCCAATCTGACTTCATACA
Source organism: Megascapheus bottae (assembly GCF_031878675.1). Classification (NCBI taxonomy): domain Eukaryota; kingdom Metazoa; phylum Chordata; class Mammalia; order Rodentia; family Geomyidae; genus Megascapheus; species Megascapheus bottae. The sequence continues at coordinate 42,361 of NW_028327593.1, forward strand.
CCTCCATTGTATGACTTCACACACCTCCATACCTTGACATCAAAAACCACCATTCTATGACTTCACACACCTCTATTGTGACTTCACACACCTCCGTTCTATGAGTTCACACACCCCCATTCTATGACTTCACACACCTCAATTTCTATGACTTCATACACCTCCATTCTGTGACTTCACACACCTACATTCTATGACTTCACAAACCTCCATTCTGAGTTCACAGACCTCCATTCTATGACTTCACACACCTCCATTCTATGACTTCACACACCTCCATTCTGTGACTTCACACACCTCCATTCTATGACTTCACACACCTCCATTCTATGACTTCACACACCTCCATTCTGTGACTTCACACACCTCCATTCTGTGACTTCACACGCCTCCATTCTGTGACTTCACACACCTCCATTCTATGACTTCACACACCTCCTCCATTCTATGACTTAACGCACCTGCATTGTGACTTCACACACCTTCATTCTGTGAGTTCACACACCTGCATTGTGACTTCACACACCTCCATTCTATGACTTCCACACACCTCCATTTTGACTTTACACACCTCCATTCTGACCTCACACACCTCAATTCTGTGACTTCACACACCTCCATTCTATAATTTCACACACTTCCATTCTATGACTTCACACACCTCAATTCTATGACTTCACACATCTCATTTCTGAGTTGACACACCTGCATTCTGTGATTTCACACACCTGCAATCTGACTTCACACACCTCCATTCTATGACTTCACAATCCTCCATTCGTTGACATCAAAAACCACCATTCTTTGACTTCACACACCTAAATTGTGACTTCACACACCTCCATTCTATGACTGCACACAGCTCAATTCTGACTTCACACCCCTCCATTTGTGACTTCACACACCACAATTTTGACTTCACACACCTCCATTCTGTGACTTCACAGACCTCCATTCTGTGACTTCACACACCTCCGTTTTGACTTCACAAACTTCCATTCTGTGACTTCACATATCTGCATTCTGTGACTTCACACAGCTCCATTGTTTGACTACACACACCTCCATTCTTGGACTTCACACACATCAATTCCATGACTTCATACACCACCATTCTATGAGTTCACACACCACCATTCTATGAGTTCACACACCTCCATTTTGATTTCACACACCTACATTCTATGACTTCACACACCTTAATTCTTACTTTAGAAACATCCATTCTATGACTTCACACACCCCCATTGTATGAATTCACAAACCTCCATTCTGTGACTTCACACAACTCCATTCTGGGTTCACACACCTCAATTCTGTGACTTCACACATGTCCATTCTGAATTCACACAACTCCATTCTATGACTTCACACACTTCCATTATATGACTTCACACACCTCCATTCTGTGACTTCACACACCTCCATTTTGAGTTCACAGAACTCCATTCTGTGACTTCACACACCTCCATTCTATGACTTCACACACCTCCATTCTATGACTTCACACACCTCCATTTTGTGACTTCACCCACCTCCATTCTATGACTTCACACACCTCCATTGTGACTTCACACACCTCCATTCTATGAGATCACACACCTCCATTCTGACTTCACACACCTCCATTCTATGACTTCACACACCTCCGTTCTGACTTCACACAGCTCCATTCTGTGACTTCACAAAACTCCATTCTGTGATTTCACACACCTCCATACTATGACTTCACACACCTCCATCTATGACTTCACAAACCTACATTCTGAGTTCACACACCTCCATTCTGTGACTGCACACACCTCCATTCTCACTTCACACACCTTCATTTTATGACTTCACACACCTCCATTCTGTGACTTCTCACACCTCCATTCTATACTTCACACACTTCCATTGTGACGTCACAGAACTCCATTCTATGAGTTCACACATCTCCATTCTATGATTTCACACACCTCCATTCTGACTTCACACATCTCCTTCTATGACATCACAGACCTCGAATCTGTGACTTCACTCACCTCCAATCTATGACTTCACACTCCTCCATTCCAGGACTTCCCACACCTCCTTTCTATGACTTCACACACCTCAGTCTATGACTTCACACACCTCCATTCTGACTTCACACACCTCCATTCTGTGACTTCACACACCTCCATTCTATGACTTCACACACCTCAATTCTATGACTTCACACACCTCCATTCTATGACTTCACACACCTCCATTCTGTGACTTCACACACCTCCATTCTATGACTTCAAACACCTTCATTCTTACTTCACAAACATCCATTTTGTGACTTCACACACCTCCTTTCTGTGACTTAACACACCTCCAATCTGTGACTTCACACACCTCCATTCAGACTTCACACACCTCCATTCTGTGACTTCACACACCTCCATTCTATGACTTCACACACCTCAATTCTATGACTTCACACACCTCCATTCTATGACTTCACACACCTCCATTCTGTGACTTCACACACCTCCATTCTATGACTTCAAACACCTTCATTCTTATTTCACAAACATCCATTCGGTCACTTCACAACACCTCCTTTCTGTGACTTCACAAACCTTCATTCTGTCTTCACACACCTCCGTTTTGACTCACACACTTCCAATCTGTGACTTCACACACCTCCATTCTGTGACTTCTCACACCTCTATTGTTTCACTTCACACACCTCCATTCTTTGACTTCACACACCGCCATTCCATGGCTTCACAATCCTCCATTCTATGAGTTCACACACCTCCTTTCTATGACTTCACACACTTCCATTCTATGACTTCACACACCTACATTCTGTGGCTTCACACACCTACATTCTGAGTTCACACACCTCCATTCTGTGACTTCACACACCTCCATTCTCTGACTTCACACACCTCCATTCTGTGACTTCACGCACCTCTATCCTATGACTTCCCACACCTCCATTGTATGAATTAACACACCTCCATTCTGTGATTTCACAAACCTCCATTCTATGACTTCACACACCTCCATTCTGTGACTTCACAAACCTCCATTCTGAGTACACAGACCTCCATTCTATGACTTCACACACCTCCATTCTATGACTTCACTCACCTCCATTCTGACTCCACACACCTCAATCCTGTGACTTCACACACCTCCATTTTATGATTTCACACACTTCCATTCTATGACTTCAAACACCTCCATTCTGTGGCTTCACACACCTACATTCTGAGTTCACACACCTCCATTCTGTGACTTCACACACCTTCATTCTGAATTCACACACCTCCATTCTGTGACTTCACACACCTCAATTCTGTGACTTCACACACCTCCTTTCTGACTTCACACACCTCCATTCTATGATTTCACACACCTCCATTCTATGACTTCACACACCTCCATTCTGTGACTTCACACACCACCTTTTTGACTTCACACACCTCCATTCTGTGACTTCACACACCTCCATTCTGTGACTTCACACACCTCCGTTTTGACTTCACACACTTCCATTCTGTGACTTCACACACCTCCATTCTGTGACTTCACACACCTCTATTGTTTCACTTCACACACCTCCATTCTTTGAGTTCACACACCTCCATTCCATGACTTCACACACCTCCATTCTATGAGTTCACACACCTCCATTCTATGAGTTCACACACCTCCAATTTGACTTCACACACCTCCATTCTATGAAATCACACACCTTCATTCTTACTTCAGAAACATCCATTCTCTGACTTCACACACCTCCATTCTATGACTTCACAAACCTCCATTCTGTGACTTCACACACCTCCATTCTGAGTTCACACACCTCCATTCTATGACTTCACACACTTCCATTCTATGACTTCACACACCTCCATTCTGTTGCTTCACACACCTCCATTCTGAGTTCACACACCTCCATTCTGTGACTTCACACACCTCCATTCTTTGACTTCACACACCTCCATTCTGTCACTTCACACACCTCGATCCCATGACTTCACACACCTCCATGCTATGAATTCACACACCTCCATTCTGTGATTTCACACACCTCCATTCTATGACTTCACACACCTCCATTCTGTGACTTCACACACCTCCATTCTGAGTTCACACACCTCCATTCTATGACTTCACAAACCCCCGTTCTGATTTCACAGACCTCCATTCTATGACTACACACACTTCCATTCTATGACTTCACACACCTCCATTCTGACTTCACACACCTCCATTGTTCCTTCACACATCTCCATTCTATGACTTCACACACTTCCATTCTGTGACTTCACACACCTCCATTCTGTGACTTCACACACCTCCATTCTGAGTTCACACACCTCCAGTCTGTGACTTCACACACTCCATTCTGTGACTTCACACACCTCCATTCTGTGACTTCACACACCTCGATCCTATGAGTTCACACAACTCCATTCTATGAATTCACACACCTCCATTCTGGGATTTCACACACCTCCATTCTCTGACTTCACACACCTCCATTCTGTGACTTCACACACTTCCATTCTATGACTTCACAAACCCCCATTCTGAGTTCACAGACCTCCATTCTGACTTCACACACCTCAATTCTGTGACATCACACACCTCCATTCTATGATTTCACACACTTCCAATCTATGACTTCACTCACCTCCATTCTGTGGCTTCACACACCTACAATCTGAGTTCACACACTTCCATTCTATGACTTCACACACGTCCATTCTGTGGCTTCACACACCTCCATTCTGTGACTTCACACACCTCCATTCTATGACTTCAAAAACCTCCATTCTGAGTTCACAGACCTCCATTCTGTGACTTCACACACCTTCATTCTGACTTCACACACCTCCATTCTGTGACTTCACACAACTCAATTCTGTGACTTCACACACCTCCATTCTTACTTCACATACTTCCATTCTATGATTTCACACACCTCCATTCTATGACTTCACACACCTCCATTCTGTGACTTCTCACACCACCTTTTTGACTTCACACACCTCCATTCTGTGACTTCACACACCTCCATTCTGTGACTTCACACACCTCCATTCTGTGACTTCACACACCACCTTTTTGACTTCACACACCTCCATTCTGTGACTTAACACCTCCATTCTGTGACTTCACACACCTCCATTCTGTGACTTCACACACCTCCATTCTGTGACTTCACACACCTCCATTCTGTGACTTCACACACACCTTTTTGACTTCACACACCTCCATTCTGTGACTTCACACACCTCCATTCTGTGACTTCACACACCTCCATTCTGTGACTTCACACACCTCCATTCTGTGACTTCACACACCTCCATTCTATGACTTCACACACCTCCATTCTGTGACTTCGCACACCTCCACTTTATGCCTTCAAACACCTTCATTCTTACTTCACAAACATCCATTCTGTGACTTCACACACCTCCATTCTGTGACTTCACACACCTTCATTCTGACTTCACACACCTCCATTCTGTGACTTCACACACCTCAATTCTGTGACTTCACACACCTTCATTCTGACTTCACACACCTCCATTGTGTGACTTCACACACTCCATACTATGACTTCACACACCTCCATCTATGACTTCACACACCTCCATTCTGAGTTCACACACCTCCATTCTCTGACTTCACACACCTCCATTCTGACTTCACACACCTTCGTTTTATGACTTCACACACCTCCATTCTGTGACTTCTCACACCTCCATTCTATGACTTCACACAATTCCATTGTGACGTCACGCAACTCCATTCTATGAGTTCACACATCTCCATTCTATGATTTCACACACCTCCATTCTGACTTCACACCCCTCCATTCTATAACATCACAGACCTCGAATCTGTGACTTCACTCACCTCCACTCTATGACTTCACACTCCTCCAATCTATGACTTCCCACACTCCTTTCTATGACTTCACCCCACCTCAGTCTTTAACTTCACACACCTCCATAATGACTTCACACACCTCCATTCTGTTACTTCACACACCTCCATTCTATGACTTCACACACCTCCATTCTGTGACTTCACACACCTCCATTCTATGATTTCATACACCTCCATTCTATGACTTCACACACTTCCATTTTGTGACTTCACACACCTCCATTCTGACTTCACATCCCTCCATTCTGACTTCACACACCACCATTCTGACTTCACACAGCTCCATTCTCTGAATTCACACACCTCCATTCTGTGACTTCACACACCACCTTTTTGACTTCACACACCTCCATTCTGTGACTTCACACACCTCCATTCTGTGACTTCACACACCTCCGTTTTGACTCACACACTTCCAATCTGTGACTTCACACACCTCCATTCTGTGACTTCTCACACCTCTATTGTTTCACTTCACACACCTCCATTCTTTGACTTCACCCACCGCCATTCCATGGCTTCACAAACCTCCATTCTATGAGTTCACACACCTCCTTTCTATGACTTCACACACTTCCATTCTATGACTTCACACACCTACATTCTGTGGCTTCACACACCTACATTCTGAGTTCACACACTTCCATTCTGTGACTTCACACACCTCCATTCTCTGACTTCACACACCTCCATTCTGTGACTTCACACACCTCGATCCTATGACTTCCCACACCTCCATTCTATGAATTCACACACCTCCATTCTGTGATTTCACAAACCTCCATTCTATGACTTCACACACCTCCATTCTGTGACTTCACAAACCTCCATTCTGAGTACACAGACCTCCATTCTATGACTTCACACACCTCCATTCTATGACTCCACTCACCTCCATCCTGACTTCACGCACCTCAATATTGTGACTTCACACACCTCCATTTTATGATTTCACAAACTTCCATTCTATGACTTCATACACCCTCCATTCTGTGGCTTCACACACCTACATTCTGAGTTCACAAAACCTCCATTCTGTGACTTCACACACCTTCATTCTGAATTCACACACCTCCATTCTGTGACTTCACACACCTCAATTCTGTGACTTCACACACCTCCTTTCTGACTTCACACACCTCCATTCTATGATTTCACACACCTCCATTCTATGACTTCACGCACCTCCATTCTGTGACTTCACCCACCACCTTTTTGACTTCACACACCTCCATTCTGTGACTTCACACACCTCCATTCTGTGACTTCACACACCTCCGTTTTGACTTCACACACTTCCATTCTGTGACTTCACACACCTCCATTCTGTGACTTCACACACCTCTATTGTTTCACTTCACACACCTCCATTCTTTGACTTCACACACCTCCATTCCATGACTTCACACACCTCCATTCTATGAGTTCACACACCTCCATTCTGAGTTCACACACCTCCATTCTGTGACTTCACACACCTCCATTCTTTTTTCACACACCTCCATTCTATGACTTCACAAACTTCCATTCTATGACTTCACACACCTCCATTCTGTTGCTTCACACACCTCCATTCTGGGTTCACACACCTCCATTCTGTGACTTCACACACCTCCATTCTGTCACTTCACACACCTCGATCCTATGACTTCACACACCTCCATTCTATGAATTCACACACCTCCATTCTGTGATTTCACACACCTCCATTCTATGACTTCACACACTTCCATTCTGTGACTTCACACACCTCCATTCTGAGTTCACACACCTCCATTCTATGACTTCACAAACCCCCATTCTGAGTTCACAGACCTCCATTCTATGACTTCACACACTTCCATTCTATGACTTCACACACCTCCATTCTGACTTCACACACCTCCATTCTTCCTTCACACACCTCCATTCTATGACTTCACACACTTCCATTCTATGACTTCACACACCTCCATTCTGTGGTTTCACACACCTCCATTCTGAGTTCACACACCTCCAGTCTGTGACTTCACACACTCCATTCTGTGACTTCACACACCTCCAATCTGTGACTTCACACACCTCGATCCTATGACTTCACACAACTCCATTCTATGAATTCACACACCTCCATTCTGTCATTTCACACACCTCCATTCTCTGACTTCACACACCTCCATTCTGTGACTTCACACACTTCCATTCTATGACTTCACAAACCCCCATTCTGAGTTCACAGACCTCCATTCTGACTTCACACACCTCAATTCTGTGACTTCACACACCTCCATTCTATGATTTCACACACTTCCAATCTATGACTTCACACACCTCCATTCTGTGGCTTCACACAACTACATTCTGAGTTCACACACTTCCATTCTATGACTTCACACACATCCATTCTGTGGCTTCACACACCTCCATTCTGTGACTTCACACACCTCCATTCTATGACTTCACAAACCTCCATTCTGAGTTCACAGACCTCCATTCTGTGACTTCACACACCTTCATTCTGACTTCACACACCTCCATTCTGTGACTTCACACACCTCAATTCTGTGAATTCTCACACCTCCATTCTTACTTCACATACCTCCATTCTATGATTTCACACACCTCCATTCTGTCATTTCACACACCTCCATTCTCTGACTTCACACACCTCCATTCTGTGACTTCACACACCTCCATTCTGTGACTTCACACACCTCCGTTTTGACTTCACACACTTCCATTCTGTGCCTTTACACACCTCCATTCTGTGACTTCACACACCTCTATTGTTTCACTTCACACACCTCCATTCTTTGACTTCACACACCTCCATTCCATGACTTCACACACCTCCATTCTATGAGTTCACACACCTCCATTCTATGTGTTCACACACCTCCAATTTGCCTTCACACACCTCCATTCTATGACTTCACACACCTTCATTCTTTCTTCAGAAACATCCATTCTCTGACTTCACACACCTCCATTGTATGACTTCACAAACCTCCATTCTGTGACGACACACCCCTCCATTCTGAGTTCACACACCTCCATTCTGTGACTTCACACACCTCCATTCGTTGACATCAAAAACCTCCATTCTGTGACTTCACACACCTCCATTCTATGACTTCACACACCTCCATTCTATGAGTTCACACACCTCCATTTTATGACTTCACACACCTCCATTCTATGACTTCACACACCTCAATTCTATGACTTCACACACCTCCATTCTATGACTTCACACACCTTCATTCTTTCTTCAGAAACATCCATTCTCTGACTTCACACACCTCCATTCTATGACTTCCCAAACCTCCATTCTGTGACTTCACACACCTCCATTCTGAGTTCACACACCTCCCTTCTGTGACTACACACACCTCCATTCGTTGACATCAAAAACCTCCATTCTGTGACTTCACACACCTCCACTCTATGACTTCAAACACCTTCATTCTTACTTCACAAACATCCATTCTGTGACTTCACACACCTCCATTCTGTGACTTCACACACTTTCATTCTCACTTCACACACCTCCATTCTGTGACTTCACAAACCTCAATTCTGTGACTTCACACACCTCCATTCTGACTTCACACACCTCCATTCTATGACTTCACACACCTCCATTCTATGACTTCACACACTTCCATTGTGACGTCACACAACTCCATTCTATGAGTTCACACATCTCCATTCTATGATTTCACACACCTCCATTCTGACTTCACACACCTCCATTCTATGACATCACAGACCTCGAATCTGTGACTTCACTCACCTCCACTCTATGACTTCACACTCCTCCATTCTATGACTTCCCACACCTATTTCTATGACTTCACCCACCTCAGTCTGTGACTTCACACACCTCCATTCTGACTTCACACACCTCCATTCTGTGACTTCACACACCTCCATTCTATGACTTCACACATCTCAATTCTATGACTTCACACACCTCCATTCTGTGACTTCACACACCTCCATTCTGTGACTTCACACACCTCCAATCTATGACTGCAAACACCTTCATTCTTACTTCACAAACATCCATTCTGTGACTTCACACACCTTCTTTCTGTGACTTCACACACCTTCATTCTGACTTCACACACCTCCATTCTCTGACTTCACACACCTCAATTCTGTGACTTGACACACCTCCATTCTGACTTCACACACCTCCATTCTATGATTTCACACACATCCATTCTATGACTTCACACACCTCCAATCTGTGACTTCACACACCTCCATTCAGACTTCACACCCCTCCATTCTGACTTCACACACCTCCATTCTGACTTCACACAGCTCCATTCTATGAATTCACACACCTCCATTCTGTGACTTCACACACAACCTTTTTGACTTCACACACCTCCATTCTGTGACTTCACACACCTCCATTCTGTGACTTCACACACCTCCGTTTTGACTTCACACACTTCCAATCTGTGACTTCACACACCTCCATTCTTTGACTTCACACACAGCCATTCCATGACTTCACAAACCTCCATTCTATGAGTTCAAACACCTCCATTCTATGAGTTCACACACCTCCAATTTGCCTTCACACATCTCCATTCTATGACTTCACACACCGTCATTCTTACTTCACAAACATCCATTCTCTGACTTCACACACCTCCAGTCTATGACTCCTCAAACCTCCATTCTGTGGCTTCACCCACCTACATTCTGAGTTCACACACCTCCATTCTGTGACTTCACACACCTCCATTCTGTGACTTCACACACCTCCATTCTGTGACTTCACACACCTCGATCCTATGACTTCCCACACCTCCATTCAATGAATTAACACACCTCCATTCTGTGATTTCACAAACCTCCATTTTATGACTTCACACACCTGAATTCTGTGACTTCACACACCTCCATTCTGAGTTCACACACCTCCATTCTATGACTTCACAAACCTCCATTCTGAGTTCACAGACCTCCATTCTATGACTTCACACACCTCAATTCTGTGACTTCACACACCCCCATTCTATGATTTCCCACACTTCCATTCTATGACTTCACACACCTTCATTCTGTGGCTTCACACACCTACATTCTGAGTTCACACACCTCCATTCTGTGACTTCACACACCTCCATTCTGTGATTTCACACACCTCCAGTCTGACTTCACACACCTCCATTCTATGACTTCACACACCTCCATTCGTTGACATCAAAAAACACCATGATTGACTTCACACAACTCCATTTTGACTTCACACACCTCCATTCTATGAGGTCACACACCTACATTTTATGACTTCACACACCTCCATTCTATGAGGTCACACACCTCCATTTTAAGACTTCACACACCTCCATTCTATGACTTCACACACCTCAATTCTATGACTTCACACACCTCCATTCTATGACTTCAACACCTCCATTCTGTGACTTCACACACCTCCACTCTATGACTTCAAACACCTTCATTCTTACTTCACAACCATCCATTCTGTGACTTCACACACCTCCATTCTGTGACTTCACACACCTTCATTCTGACTTCACACACCTCCATTCTGTGACTTCACACACCTCAATTTTGTGACTTCACACACCTCCATTCTGACTTCACACACCTCCAATTTATGACTTTACACACCTCCATTCTATGACTTCACACACCTCCATTCTTTGACTTCACACACCACCTTTTTGACTTCATACACCTCCATTCTGTGACTTCACACACCTCCATTCTGTGACTTCACACACCTCCGTTTTGACTTCACACACTTCCATTCTGTGACTTCACACACCTCCATTCTGTGACTTCACACACCTCTATTGTTTCACTTCACACACCTCCATACTTTGACTTCACACACCTCCATTCCATGACTTCACACACCTCCATTCTATGAGTTCACAAACCTCCATTCTATGAGTTCACATACCTCCAATTTGACTTCACACACCTCCATTCTCTGACTTCACACACCTTCATTCTTACTTCAGATACATCCATTCTCTGACTACACACCTCCATTCTATGACTTCACAAACCTCCATTCTGTGATTTCACACACCTCCATTCTGAGTTCACACACCTCCATTCTGTGACTTCACACACCTCCATTCTTTTTTCACACACCTCCATTCTATGACTTCACACACTTCCATTCTTTGACTTCACACACCTCCATTCTGTGGCTTCGCACACCTCCATTCTGAGTTCACACACCTCCATTCTGTGACTTCACACATCTCCATTCTTTGACTTCACACACCTCCATTCTGTCACTTCACACACCTCGATCCTATGACTTCACACACCTCCATTCTATGAATTCACACACCTCCATTCTGTGATTTCACACACCTCCATTCTATGACTTCACACACCTCCATTCTGTGACTTCACACACCTCCATTCTGAGTTCACACACCTCCATTCTATGACTTCACAAACCCCCAATCTGAGTTCACACACCTCCATTCATGACTTCACACACCTCCATTCTATGACTTCACACACCTCCATTCTGACTTCACACACCTCCATTCTGACTTCACACACCTGTATTCTTTGTCTTCACACACCTCATTTCTGAGTTGACACACCTCCATTCTTTTTTCACACACCTCCATTCTATGACTTCACACACTTCCATTCTATGACTTCACACACCTCCATTCTGTGGCTTCACACACCTCCATTCTGAGTTCACACACCTCCATTCTGTGACTTCACACACCTCCATTCTTTGACTTCACACACCTCCATTCTGTCACTTCACACACCTCGATCCTATGACTCCACACACCTCCATTCTATGAATTCACGCACCTCCATTCTGTGATTTCACACACCTCCATTCTACGACTTCACACACCTCCATTCGGTGAGTTCACACACCTCCATTCTATGACTTCACACACCTCCATTCGGTGAGTTCACACACCTCCATTCTGAGTTCACACACCTCCATTCTATGACTTCATAAACCCCCATTCTGAGTTCACAGACCTCCGTTCTATGACTTCGCACACTTCCATTCTGTGACTTCACACACTTCCATTCTGTGGCTTCAGACACCTATCTTCTGATTTCACACACCTCCATTCTATGATTTCACACACTTCCATTCTATGACTTCACACACTTCCATTCTGTGGCTTCACACACCTAGCTTCCGATTTCACACACCTCCATTCTATGAGTTCACACACCTCCATTTCATGACTTCACACACCTCCATTCTATGACTTCACACACATCAATTCTATGACTTCACACACCTCCATTCTATGACTTCACACACCTACATTCTGTGACTTCACACACCTCCACTCTATGACTTCAAACACCTTCATTCTTACTTCCCAAACATCCATTCTTTGACTTCACACACCTCCATTCTGTGACTTCACAAACCTTCATTCTGACTTCACACAACTCCATTCTGTGACTTCACACACCTCAATTCTGTGACTTCACACACCTCCATTCTGACTTCACACACCTCCATTCTATGACTTCACACACCTCCATTCTGTGACTTCACACACCACCTTTTTGACTTCACACACCTCCATTCTGTGACTTCACACACCTCCATTCTGTGACTTTACACACCTCCGTTTTGACTTCACACACTTCCATTCTGTGACTTCACACACCTCCATTCTGTGACTTCACACACCTCTATTGTTTCACTTCACACACCTCCATACTTTGACTTCACACACCTCCATTCCATAACTTCACACACCTCCATTCTATGAGTTCACACACCTCCATTCTATGAGTTCACACACCTCCAATTTGACTTCACACACCTCCATTCTATGACTTCACACACCTTCATTCTTACTTCAGAAACATCCATTCTCTGACTTCACACACCTCCATTTTATGACTTCACAAACCTCCATTCTGTGACTTCACACACCTCCATTCTGAGTTCACACACCTCCATTCTGTGACTTCACACACCTCCATTCTTCCTTCACATACCTCCATTCTATGACTTCACACACTTCCATTCTATGACTTCACACACCTCCATTCTGTGGCTTCACACACCTCCATTCTGTGATTTCACACACCTCCATTCTATAACTTCACACACCTCCATTCTGTGATTTCACACACCTACATTCTGAGTTCACACACCTCCGTTCTATGACTTCACAAACCCCCATTCTGAGTTCACAGACCTCCATTCTATGACTTCACACACTTCCATTCTATGACTTCACACAACCTCCATGTATGACTTCACACACCTCCATTGTGAGTTCACACACCTCCATTCTCTGACGTCACACACCTCCATTCTGACTTCACACACCTTCATTTTATGACTTCATACACCTCCATTCTGTGACTTCTCACACCTCCATTCTATGACTTCACACACTTCCATTGTGACGTCACACAACTCCATTCTATGAGTTCACACATCTCCATTCTATGATTCACACACCTCCATTCTAACTTCACACACCTCCATTCTATGACATCACAGACCTCGAATCTGTGACATCACTCACCTCCACTCTATGACTTCACACTCCTCCATTCTATGACTTCCACACCTATTTCTATGACTTCACCCACCTCAGTCTATGACTTCACACACCTCCATTCTGACTTCACACACCTCCATTCTGTGACTTCACACACCTCCATTCTATGACTTCACACATCTCAATTCTATGACTTCAAACACCTCCATTCTATGACTTCACACACCTCCATTCTGTGACTTCACACACCTCCATTCTATGACTCCAAACACCTTCATTCTTACTTCACAAACATCCATTCTGTGACTTCACACACCTTCTTCTGTGACTTCATACACCTTCATTCTGACTTCACACACCTCCATTCTCTGACTTCACACACCTCAATTCTGTGACTTGACACACCTCCATTCTGACTTCACACACCTCCATTCTATGATTTCACACACCTCCATTCTATGACCTCACACACCTCCAATCTGTGACTTCACACACCTCCATTCAGACTTCACACCCCTCCATTCTGACTTCACACACGTCCATTCTGACTTCACACAGCTCCATTCTATGAATTCACACACCTCCATTCTGTGACTTCACACACAACCTTTTTGACTTCACACACCTCCATTCTGTGACTTCACACACCTCCGTTTTGAGTTCACACACTTCGAATCTGTGACTTCACACACCTCCATTCTTTGACTTCACACACAGCCATTCCATGACTTCACAAACCTCCATTCTATGAGTTCACCCACCTCCATTCTATGAGGTCACACACCTCCAATTTGACTTCACACATCTCCATTCTATGACTTCACACACCTTCATTCTTACTTCAGAAACATCCATTCTCTGACTTCACACACCTCCATTCTATGACTCCTCAAACCTCCATTCTGTGACTTCACACACTTCCATTCTATGACTTCACACACCTACATTCTGAGTTCACACACCTCCATTCTGTGACTTCACACACCTCCATTCTGTGACTTCACACACCTCCATTCTGTGACTTCACACACCTCGATCCTATGACTTCCCACACCTCCATTCAATGAATTAACACACCCTTCATTCTGTGATTTCACAAACCTCCACTCCATGACTTCACACACCTCCATTCTGTGACTTCACACACCTCCATTCTGAGTTCACACACCTCCATTCTATCACTTCACAAACCTCCATTCTGAGTTCACAGACCTCCATTCTATGACTTCACACACCTCAATTCTGTGACTTCACACACCCCCATTCTATGATTTCACACACTTCCATTCTATGACTTCACACACCTTCATTCTGTGGCTTCACACACCTACATTCTGAGTTCACAAAACTCCATTCTGTGACTTCACACACCTCCATTCTGTGATTTCACACACCCTCCAGTCTGACTTCACACACCTCCATTCTATGACTTCACACACCTCCATTCGTTGACATCAAAAAACACCATTATATGACTTCACATAACTCCATTTTGACTTCACACACCTCCATTCTATGAGGTCATACACCTCCATTTTATGACTTCACACACCTCCATTCTATGAGGTCACACACCTCCATTTTATGACTTCACACACCTCCATTCTATGACTTCACACACCTCAATTCTATGACTTCACACACCTCCATTCTATGACTTCACACTCCTCCATTCTGTGACTTCACACACCTCCACTCTATGACTTCAAACACCTTCATTCTTACTTCACACCCATCCATTCTGTGACTTCACACACCTCCATTCTGTGACTTCACACACCTTCATTCTGACTTCACACACCTCCATTCTGTGACTTCACACACCTCAATTCTGTGACTTCACCCACCTCCATTCTGACTTCACACACCTCCAATTTATGATTTTACACACCTCCATTCTATGACTTCACACACCTCCATTCTGTGACTTCACACACCACCTTTTTGACTTCACACACCTCCATTTTGTGACTTCACACACCTCCATTCTGTGACTTCACACACCTCCGTTTTGACTTCACACACTTCCATTCTGTGACTTCACACACCTCCATTCTGTGACTTCACACACCTCTATTGTTTCACTTCACACACCTCCATTCTTTGACTTCACACACCTCCATTCCATGACTTCACACACCTCCATTCTATGAGTTCACACACCTCCATTCTATGAGTTCACACACCTCCAATTTGACTTCACACACCTCCATTCTATGACTTCACACACCTTCATTCTTACTTCAGATACATCCATTCTCTGACTTCACACACCTCCATTCTATGACTTCACAAACCTCCATTCTGTGACTTCACACACCTCCATCCTGAGTTCACACACCTCCATTCTGTGACTTCACACACCTCCATTCTTCCTTCACACACCTCCATTCTATGACTTCACACACTTCCATTCTATGACTTCACACACCTCCATTCTGTGGCTTCACACACCTCCATTCTGAGTTCACACACCTCCATTCTGTGACTTCACACACCTCCATTCTTTGACTTCACACACCTCCATTCTGTCACTTCACACACCTCGATCCTATGACTTCACACACCTCCATTCTATGAATTCACACACCTCCATTCTGTGATTTCACACACCTCCATTCTATGACTTCACACACCTCCATTCGGTGAGTTCACACACCTCCATTCTGAGTTCACACACCTCCATTCTATGACTTCATAAACCCCCATTCTGAGTTCACAGACCTCCGTTCTATGACTTCGCACACTTCCATTCTGTGACTTCACACACTTCCATTCTGACTTCACACACCTCCATTCTGACTTCACACACATCAATTCTTTGACTTCACACACCTCATTTCTGAGTTGACACACCTCCATTCTGTGATTTCACACACCTCCAATCTGACTTCACACACCTCCATTCTATGACTTCACACACCTCCATTCGTTGACATCAAAAACAACCATTCTCTGACTTCACACAACTCCATTCTATGAATTCACACTCCTCCATTTTATGACTTCGCACACCTTCATTCTTACTTCACAAACATCCATTCTGTGACTTCACACACCTCCATTCTGTGACTTCACACACCTTCATTCTGACTTCACACACCTCCATTCTGTGACTTCACACACCTCAATTCTGTAACTTCACACACCTCCGTTCTGACTTCACACACCTCCATTTTATGATTTCACACACCTCCATTCTATGACTTCACACACCGCCATTCTGTGAATTGACACACCACCTTTTTGACTTCACACACCTCCATTCTATGAATTCACACACCTCCATTTTATGACTTCACACACCTCCATTCTATGACTTCACACACCTCCATTCTGTGACTTCACACACCTCCATTATATGACTTCACAAACCTCCATTCTGAGTTCACAGACCTCCATTCTATGACTTCACACACCTCCATTCTATGACTTCACTCACCTCCATTCTGACTTCACTCACCTCCATTCTGACTTCACACACCTCCATTCTGACTTCACACACCTCAATTCTGTGACTTCACACACCTCCATTCTATGATTTCAAATAGTTCCATTCTATGACTTCACACACTTCCCTTCTGTGGCTTCACACACCTATATTCTGATTTCACACACCTACATTCTGTGACTTCACACACCTCCATTCTGTGATTTCACACACCTCCAATCTGACTTCACACACCTCCATTCTATGACTTCACACACCTCCATTCGTTGACATCAAAAACCACCATTCTATGACTTCACACAACTCCATTTTGACTTAACACACCTCCATTCTATGAGTTCACACACCTCCATTTCATGACTTCACACACCTCCATTCTATGACTTCACACACCTCAATTTTATGACTTCACACACCTCCATTCTATGACTTCACACACCTACATTCTCTGACTTCACACACCTCCACTCTATGACTTCAAACACCATCATTCTTACTTCACAAACATCCATTCTGTGACTTCACACAACTCAAATCTGTGACTTCACAAACATTCATTCTGACTTCACACAACTCCATTCTGTGAATTCACACACCTCTATTGTTTCACTTCACACACCTGCATTCTTTGACTTCACACACCTCCATTCCATGACTTCACACACCTCCATTCTATGAGTTCACACACCTCCATTCTATGAGTTCACACACCTCAAATTTGACTTCACACACCTCCATTCTATGACTTCACACACCTTCATTCTTACTTCAGAAACATCCATTCTCTGACTTCACACACCTCAATTCTTTGACTTCACACACCTCCATTCGTTGACATCAAAAACAACAATTCTATGACTTCACACAACTCCAATGTGACTTCACACACCTCCATTCTATGAATTCACACACCTGCATTTTATGACTTCACACACCTCCATTCTATGACTTCACACACCTCCATTCTGTGACTTCACACACCTCCATTCTATGACTTCACAAACCTCCATTCTGAGTTCACAGTCCTCCATTCTATGACTTCACACACCTCCATTCTATGTCTTCACACACCTCCATTCTATGACTTCACACACCTACATTCTGTGACTTCACACACCTCCATTCTATGACTTCACACACCTCCATTCTATGACTTCACACACCTGCAATTTTACTTCACACACCTTCATTCATGAGTTCACACACCTGCATTGTGGCTTCACACACCTCCATTCTATGATTTCACACACCTCCTTTCTGACTTCACACACCTCCATTCTGACTTCACACACCTCTATTCTGTGTCTTCACAGACCTCCATTCTGTGACTTCACACACCTCCATTTTGACTTCACACACTTCAATTCTGTGACTTCACACACCTCCTGTTGTTAGCCACAGTGGAATCAAACTGTACCTTGGCTTGCATCAGACGATGGCTTTATTGTCTTCTTGCTTTCTGGCCCTATTCTATGCAAATGACCTGAGAATTACCATATGAATGTAACACCTGGAGGTTCCCTGGGTCTGGAGGAGGGAAGAAGGGGGAGTGGAAAATAAACCGGCAGTCTCGGCAGTCTTTACCTGGACTGCGGACATCCCGGACCCGCTGTGTCTGTCTCTCTTCTATTTCTTGCTAGTCCTTGCCCCCGATTTCAGGAACCCCAATCTGCGAACCCTGGTTTGCCGCCGGTTGTCCCCGGCAACCTACATTCTGTGACTTCACACATCTCCATTCTTTGACTTCACACACCTACATTCTTGGACTTCACACACCTCCATTCCATGACTCCACACACCTCAATTCTATGAGTTCACACAACTCCATTCTATGAGTTCACACACCTCCATTTTGACTTCACACACCTCCATTCTATGACTTCACACACCTTCATTCTTACTTTAGAAACATCCATTCTATGACTTCACACACCTCCATTGTATGACTTCACAAACCTCCATTCTGTGACTTCACACACCTCCATTCTGGGTTCACACAACTCCATTCTATGACTTCACACACTTCCATTCTATGACTTCACACACCTCCATTCTTTGACTTCAAACACCTCCATTTTGAGGACACAAACCTCCATTCTGTGACTTCACACACCTCCATTCAATGAATTCACACACCTAAATTCTATGACTTCACACACCTCCCTTCTATGACTTCACACACCTCCATTCTATGAATTCACACACCTCCATTCTGTGAGTTCACAAACCTCCATTCTGACTTCACACACCTTCATTGTATGACTTCACACACCTCAATTCTATGACTTCACACACCTCCATTCTATAACTTCACACACCTCCATTCTGTGACGTCACACACCTCCATTCTATGACTTCAAACACCTTCATTCTTTCTTCACAAACATCCATTCTGTGAATTCACACACCTCCATTCTGTGACTTCACACCTGCATTCTGACTTCACACACCTCTATTCTGTGAATTCACACACCTCAATTCTGTGACTTCACACACCTCCATTCTGACTTCACACACCTCCATTCTATGTTTTCACACACCTCCATTCTATGACTTCACACACCTCCATGCTATGAATTCACACACCTCCATTCTGTGACTTCACACACCTCCATGCTATGAATTCACACACCTCCATTCTGTGACTTCACACACCTCCATTCTATGACTTCACACACCTCCATTCTGTGACTTCACGCACTTCCATTCTATGACTTCACACACCTCGATTCTGTGACTTCACATACCTTGACTCTATGATTTCACATACCTCCATTCTGACTTCATACACCTCCATTCTATGACTTCACACACCTCCATTCTGACTTCACACAGCTCCATTGTGTGACTTCACAAAACTCCATTCTATGATTTCACACACCTCCATACTATGACTTCACACACCTCCATCTATGACTTCACACACCTCCATTCTGAGTTCACACACCTCCATTCTCTGACTTCACACACCTCCATTCTGACTTCACTCACCTCCATTGTATGACTTCACACACCTCCATTCTGTAACTTCAAACACCTCCATTCTATGACTACACACACTTCAATTGTGACGTCACACACCTCCATTCTATGAATTCACAAATCTATATTCTATGACTTCACACACCTCCATTCTGACTTCACACACCTCAATTCTATGACTTCACAGACATCGAATCTGTGTCTTCAGTCACCTCCACTGTATGACTTCACACTCCTCCATTCTATGACTTCCCACACCTACTTTCTATGGCTTCACCCACCTCCTTTCTATGACCGCACACCTACATTCGAGACTTCACACACCTCCATTGTGTGATTTCACACACCTCCATTCTTTGACTTCACACACCTCTATCCTATGACTTCACACACCTCCATTCTATGATTTCACACACCTCCATTCTGTGATTCACACACCTGCATTCTGTGTTCACACACCGCTATTCTGTGACTTCACACACCTCCATTCTGACTTCACACACTTCCATTCTATAACTTCACACACCTCCATTCTATGACTTCACACACCTCCATTTTGTGACTTCACACACCTCCATTCTGAGTTGACACACCTCCATTCTGTGACTTCACACATCTCCATTCTGACTTTACACAGCTCCATTCTATGACTTCACACACCTCCATTCTGTGACTTCACACACCTCGATCCTATGACTTCACACACCTCCATTCTATTAATTCACACACCTCCATTCTGTGATTTCACACACCTCCATTCTATGACTTCACACTCCTCCATTCTGTGACTTCAAACACCTCCATTCTGAGTTCACACACCTCCATTCTATGACTTCACAAACCCCCATTCTGAGTTCACAGACCTCCATTCTATGACTTCACACACTTCCATTCTATGACTTCACACACCTCCATTCTGACTTCACACACCTCCATTCTGACTTCACACACCTCAATTATTTGACTTCACACACCTCCATTCTATGATTTCTCACACCTCCATTCTATGACTTCACACACCTCCATTCTATGACTTCACACACCTCATTTCTGAGTTGACACACCTCCATTCTGTGATTTCACACACCTCCAATCAGACTTCACACAACTCCATTCTATGACTTCACACACCTCCATTCGTTGACATCAAAAACAACAATTCTATGATTTCACACAACTCCCATGTGACTTCACACACCTCCATTCTATGAATTCACACACCTCCATTTTATGACTTCACACACCTCCATTCTGTGATTCACACACCTGCATTCTGTGTTCACACACCGCAATTCTGTGACTTCACACATCTCCATTCTGACTTTACACAGCTCCACTCTATGACTTCACACAACTCCATTCTGTCACGTCACACACCTCCATTCTATGACTTTACACACCTTCATTCTTATTTCACAAAAATCCATTCTATGAGTTCACACAACTCCATTCTATGACTTCACACACCTCCATTTTTTGACTTCACACACGTCCATTCTAAGATTTCACACACCTCCATTGTGACTTCACACACCTCCATTCTATGAGTTCACACACCTCCATTCTGACTTCACACAGCTCCATTCTGTGACTTCACAAACTCCATTCTATGATTCCACACACCTCCATACTATGTCTTCACACACCTCCATCTATGACTTCACACACCTCCATTCTGAGTTCACACACCTCCATTCTGTGACTTCACACACCTCCATTCTGACTTCACACACCTTCATTGTATGACATCACACACCTCAATTCTATGACTTCACACACCTCCATTCTATAACTTCACACACCTCCATTCTGTGACGTCACACACCTCCATTCTATGACTTCAAACACCTTCATTCTTACTTCACAAACATCCATTCTGTGACTTCACACACCTCCCTTCTGTGACTTCACACCTGCATTCTGACTTCACACACCTCTATTCTGTGAATTCACACACCTCAATTCTGTGACTTCACACACCTCCATTCTGACTTCACACACCTCCATTCTATGTTTTCACACACCTCCATTCTATGACTTCACACACCTCCATTCTGATTTCACACAGCTCCATTGTGTGACTTCACAAAACTCCATTCTATGATTTCACACACCTCCATAATATGCCTTCACACACCTCCATCTATGGCTTCACAAACCTCCATTCTAAGTTCACACACCTCCATTCTCTGACTTCACACACCTTCATTCTGACTTCACTCACCTCCATTGTATGACTTCACACACCTCCATTCTGTGACTTCACACACCTCCATTCTAGGACTTCACACACTTCAATTGTGACGTCACACACCTCCATTCTATGAATTCACAAATCTCTATTCTATGACTTCACACACCTCCATTCTGACTTTACACACCTCCATTCTATGACTTCATAGACCTCGAATCTGTGTCTTCAGTCACCTCCACTGTATGACTTCACACTCCTCCATTCTATGACTTCCCACACCTCCTTTCTATGACTTCACCCACCTCCCTTTATTACCGCACACCTCCATTCGAGACTTCACACACCTACATTGTGTGACTTCACACACCTCCATTCTGTGACTTCACACACCTCCATTCTTTGACTTCACACACCTCTATTCTATGACTTCACACACCTTCATTCTTACTTCACAAACATCAATTCTATGACTTCACACACCTCCATTCTATGATTTCACACACCTCCATTCTGTGATTCACACACCTGCATTCTGTGTTCACACACCTCAATTCTGTGACTTCACACACCTCCATTCTGACTTCACACACCTCCATTCTATAACTTCACACACCTTCATTGTATGACTTCGCACACCTCCATTCTGTGACTTCACACACCTCCATTCTGAGTGGACACACCTCCATTCTGTGACTTCACACACCTCCATTTTGACTTCACACAGCTCCATTCTATGACTTCACACAACTCCATTCTGTCACGTCACACACCTGCATTCTATGACTTCACACACCTTCATTCTTATTTCACAAAAATCCATTCTATGACTTCACACAACTCCATTCTATGACTTCACACACCTCCATTTTTTGACTTCACACACCTCCATTCTAAGATTTCACACACCTCCATTGTGACTTCACACACCTCCATTCTATGAGTTCACACACCTCCATTCTGACCTCACACAGCTCCATTCTGTGACTTCACAAAACTCCATTCTATGATTCCACACACCTCCATACTATGTCTTCACACACCTCCAATTATGACTTCACACACCTCCATTCTGAGTTCACACACCTACACTCTGTGACTTCACACACCTCCATTCTGACTTCACACTCCTTCATTGTATGACTTCACACACCTCAATTCTATGACTTCACACACCTCCATTCTATGAATTCACACACCTCGATCCTATGACTTCACACACCTCCATTCTGAGTTGACACACCTCCATTCTGTGATTTCACACACCTCCATTCTATGACTTCACACTCCTCCATTCTGTGACTTCAAACACCTCCATTCTGAGTTCACACACCTCCATTCTATGACTTCACAAACCCCCATTCTGAGTTCACAGACCTCCATTCTATGACTTCACACACTTCCATTCTATGACTTCACACACCTCCATTCTGACTTCACACACCTCCATTCTGACTTCACACACCTCAATTATTTGACTTCACACACCTCCATTCTATGATTTCTCACACCTCCATTCTATGACTTCACACACCTCCATTCTATGACTTCACACACCTCATTTCTGAGTTGACACACCTCCATTCTGTGATTTCACACACCTCCAATCAGACTTCACACAACTCCATTCTATGACTTCACACACCTCCATTCGTTGACATCAAAAACAACAATTCTATGATTTCACACAACTCCAATGTGACTTCACACACCTCCATTCTATGAATTCACACACCTCCATTTTATGACTTCACACACCTCCATTCTGTGATTCACACACCTGCATTCTGTGTTCACACACCGCAGTTCTGTGACTTCACACACCTCCATTCTGACTTCACACACTTCCATTCTATAACTTCACACACCTCCATTCTATGACTTCACACACCTCCATTCTGTGACTTCACACACCTCCATTCTGAGTTGACACACCTCCATTTTGTGACTTCACACATCTCCATTCTGACTTTACACAGCTCCACTCTATGACTTCACACAACTCCATTCTGTCACGTCACACACCTCCATTCTATGACTTCACACACCTTCATTCTTATTTCACAAAAATCCATTCTATGAGTTCACACAACTCCATTCTATGACTTCACACACCTCCATTTTTTGACTTCACACACGTCCATTCTAAGATTTCACACACCTCCATTGTGACTTCACACACCTCCATTCTATGAGTTCACACACCTCCATTCTGACTTCACACAGCTCCATTCTGTGACTTCACAAAACTCCATTCTATGATTCCACACACCTCCATACTATGTCTTCACACACCTCCATCTATGACTTCACACACCTCCATTCTGAGTTCACACACCTCCATTCTGTGACTTCACACACCTCCATTCTGACTTCACACACCTCCATTCTATGTTTTCACACACCTCCATTCTATGACTTCACACACCTCCATTCTGATTTCACACAGCTCCATTGTGTGACTTCACAAAACTCCATTCTATGATTTCACACACCTCCATAATATGCCTTCACACACCTCCATCTATGGCTTCACAAACCTCCATTCTAAGTTCACACACCTCCATTCTCTGACTTCACACACCTTCATTCTGACTTCACTCACCTCCATTGTATGACTTCACACACCTCCCTTCTGTGACTTCACACACCTCCATTCTAGGACTTCACACACTTCAATTGTGACGTCACACACCTCCATTCTATGAATTCACAAATCTCTATTCTATGACTTCACACACCTCCATTCTGACTTTACAAACCTCCATTCTATGACTTCATAGACCTCGAATCTGTGTCTTCAGTCACCTCCACTGTATGACTTCACACTCCTCCATTCTATGACTTCCCACACGTCCTTTCTATGACTTCACCCACCTCCCTTTATTACCGCACACCTCCATTCGAGACTTCACACACCTACATTGTGTGACTTCACACACCTCCATTCTGTGACTTCACACACCTCCATTCTTTGACTTCACACACCTCTATTCTATGACTTCACACACCTTCATTCTTACTTCACAAACATCCATTCTATGACTTCACACACCTCCATTCTATGATTTCACACACCTCCATTCTGTGATTCACACACCTGCATTCTGTGTTCACACACCTCAATTCTGTGACTTCACACACCTCCATTCTGACTTCACACACCTCCATTCTATAACTTCACACACCTTCATTGTATGACTTCGCACACCTCCATTCTGTGACTTCACACACCTCCATTCTGAGTGGACACACCTCCATTCTGTGACTTCACACACCTCCATTTTGACTTCACACAGCTCCATTCTATGACTTCACACAACTCCATTCTGTCACGTCACACACCTGCATTCTATGACTTCACACACCTTCATTCTTATTTCACAAAAATCCATTCTATGACTTCACACAACTCCATTCTATGACTTCACACACCTCCATTTTTTGACTTCACACACCTCCATTCTAAGATTTCACACACCTCCATTGTGACTTCACACACCTCCATTCTATGAGTTCACACACCTCCATTCTGACCTCACACAGCTCCATTCTGTGACTTCACAAAACTCCATTCTATGATTCCACACACCTCCATACTATGTCTTCACACACCTCCAATTATGACTTCACACACCTCCATTCTGAGTTCACACACCTACACTCTGTGACTTCACACACCTCCATTCTGACTTCACACTCCTTCATTGTATGACTTCACACACCTCAATTCTATGACTTCACACACCTCCATTCTATGAATTCACACACCTCGATCCTATGACTTCACACACCTCCATTCTTAGTTGACACACCTCCATTCTGTGATTTCACACACCTCCATTCTATGACTTCACACTCCTCCATTCTGTGACTTCAAACACCTCCATTCTGAGTTCACACACCTCCATTCTATGACTTCACAAACCCCCATTCTGAGTTCACAGACCTCCATTCTATGACTTCACACACTTCCATTCTATGACTTCACACACCTCCATTCTGACTTCACACACCTCCATTCTGACTTCACACACCTCAATTATTTGACTTCACACACCTCCATTCTATGATTTCTCACACCTCCATTCTATGACTTCACACACCTCCATTCTATGACTTCACACACCTCATTTCTGAGTTGACACACCTCCATTCTGTGATTTCACACACCTCCAATCAGACTTCACACAACTCCATTCTATGACTTCACACACCTCCATTCGTTGACATCAAAAACAACAATTCTATGATTTCACACAACTCCAATGTGACTTCACACACCTCCATTCTATGAATTCACACACCTCCATTTTATGACTTCACACACCTCCATTCTGTGATTCACACACCTGCATTCTGTGTTCACACACCGCAGTTCTGTGACTTCACACACCTCCATTCTGACTTCACACACTTCCATTCTATAACTTCACACACCTCCATTCTATGACTTCACACACCTCCATTCTGTGACTTCACACACCTCCATTCTGAGTTGACACACCTCCATTTTGTGACTTCACACATCTCCATTCTGACTTTACACAGCTCCACTCTATGACTTCACACAACTCCATTCTGTCACGTCACACACCTCCATTCTATGACTTCACACACCTTCATTCTTATTTCACAAAAATCCATTCTATGAGTTCACACAACTCCATTCTATGACTTCACACACCTCCATTTTTTGACTTCACACACGTCCATTCTAAGATTTCACACACCTCCATTGTGACTTCACACACCTCCATTCTATGAGTTCACACACCTCCATTCTGACTTCACACAGCTCCATTCTGTGACTTCACAAAACTCCATTCTATGATTCCACACACCTCCATACTATGTCTTCACACACCTCCATCTATGACTTCACACACCTCCATTCTGAGTTCACACACCTCCATTCTGTGACTTCACACACCTCCATTCTGACTTCACACACCTTCATTGTATGACATCACACACCTCAATTCTATGACTTCACACACCTCCATTCTATAACTTCACACACCTCCATTCTGTGACGTCACACACCTCCATTCTATGACTTCAAACACCTTCATTCTTACTTCACAAACATCCATTCTGTGACTTCACACACCTCCCTTCTGTGACTTCACACCTGCATTCTGACTTCACACACCTCTATTCTGTGAATTCACACACCTCAATTCTGTGACTTCACACACCTCCATTCTGACTTCACACATCTCCATTCTATGTTTTCACACACCTCCATTCTATGACTTCACACACCTCCATTCTGATTTCACACAGCTCCATTGTGTGACTTCACAAAACTCCATATTATGATTTCACACACCTCCATAATATGCCTTCACACACCTCCATCTATGGCTTCACAAACCTCCATTCTAAGTTCACACACCTCCATTCTCTGACTTCACACACCTTCATTCTGACTTCACTCACCTCCATTGTATGACTTCACACACCTCCATTCTGTGACTTCACACACCTCCATTCTAGGACTTCACACACTTCAATTGTGACGTCACACACCTCCATTCTATGAATTCACAAATCTCTATTCTATGACTTCACACACCTCCATTCTGACTTTACACACCTCCATTCTATGACTTCATAG
Organism: Megascapheus bottae; assembly: GCF_031878675.1. Taxonomy (NCBI): domain Eukaryota; kingdom Metazoa; phylum Chordata; class Mammalia; order Rodentia; family Geomyidae; genus Megascapheus; species Megascapheus bottae. The sequence continues at coordinate 71,049 of NW_028327593.1, forward strand.
ACCTCGAATCTGTGTCTTCAGTCACCTCCACTGTATGACTTCACACTCCTCCATTCTATGACTTCCCACACCTCCTTTCTATGACTTCACCCACCTCCCTTTATTACCGCACACCTCCATTCGAGACTTCACACACCTACATTGTGTGACTTCACACACCTGCATTCTGTGACTTCACACACCTCCATTCTTTGACTTCACACACCTCTATTCTATGACTTCACACACCTTCATTCTTACTTCACAAACATCCATTCTATGACTTCACACACCTCCATTCTATGATTTCACACACCTCCATTCTGTGATTCACACACCTGCATTCTGTGTTCACACACCTCAATTCTGTGTCTTCACACACCTCCATTCTGACTTCACACACCTCCATTCTATAACTTCACACACCTTCATTGTATGACTTCGCACACCTCCATTCTGTGACTTCACACACCTCCATTCTGAGTTGACACACCTCCATTCTGTGACTTCACACACCTCCATTTTGACTTCACACAGCTCCATTCTATGACTTCACACAACTCCATTCTGTCACGTCACACACCTGCATTCTATGACTTCACACACCTTCATTCTTATTTCACAAAAATCCATTCTATGACTTCACACAACTCCATTCTATGACTTCACACACCTCCATTTTTTGACTTCACACACGTCCATTCTAAGATTTCACACACCTCCATTGTGACTTCACACACCTCCATTCTATGAGTTCACACACCTCCATTCTGACCTCACACAGCTCCATTCTGTGACTTCACAAAACTCCATTCTATGATTCCACACACCTCCATACTATGTCTTCACACACCTCCAATTATGACTTCACACACCTCCAATCTGAGTTCACACACCTACACTCTGTGACTTCACACACCTCCATTCTGACTTCACACACCTTCATTGTATGACTTCACACACCTCAATTCTATGACTTCACACACCTCCATTCTATGAATTCACATACCTCCATTCTGTGACTTCACACACCTCCATTCTGAGTTGACACACCTCCATTCTGTGACTTCACACACCTCCATTTTGACTTCACACAGCTCCATTCTATGACTTCACACAACTCCATTCTGTCACGTCACACACCTGCATTCTATGACTTCACACACCTTCATTCTTATTTCACAAAAATCCATTCTATGACTTCACACAACTCCATTCTATGACTTCACACACCTCCATTTTTTGACTTCACACACCTCCATTCTAAGATTTCACACACCTCCATTGTGACTTCACACACCTCCATTCTATGAGTTCACACACCTCCATTCTGACCTCACACAGCTCCATTCTGTGACTTCACAAAACTCCATTCTATGATTCCACACACCTCCATACTATGTCTTCACACACCTCCAATTATGACTTCACACACCTCCATTCTGAGTTCACACACCTACACTCTGTGACTTCACACATCTCCATTCTGACTTCACACACCTTCATTGTATGACTTCACACACCTCAATTCTATGACTTCACACACCTCCATTCTATGAATTTACACACCTCCATTCTGTGACTTCACACACCTCCATTCTATGACTTCACACACCTCCATTCTGTGACTTCACCCACCTCCATTCTGAGTTCACACACCTCCATTCTGTGACTTCACACACCTTCATTCTGTGACTTCACACACCTTCATTCTATGACTTCACACACCTCCATTCTGTGACTTCATACACCTCCATTCTGTGACTTCACACACCTCCATTCTATGACTTCACACAACTCCATTGTGACTTCACACACCTCAATTCTATGATTTCACACACCTCCATTCTGACTTCACACACCTCCATTCTATTACTTCACACACCTCCATTCTGACTTCACACAGCTCCATTCTGTGACTTCACAAAAATCCATTGTATGATTTGACACACCTCCATACTATGACTTCACACACCTCCATTTATGACTTCACACACCTCCATTCTGTGACGTCACACACCTCCATTCTATGACTTCAAACACCTTCACTCTTACTTCACAAACATCCATTCTGTGACTTCACACACCTCCCTTCTGTGACTTCACACCTGCATTCTGACTTCACACACCTCTATTCTGTGAATTCACACACTTCAATTCTGTGACTTCACACACCTCCATTCTGACTTCACACACCTCCATTCTATGTTTTCACACACCTCCTTTCTATGACTTCACACACCTCCATTCTGATTTCACACAGCTCCATTGTGTGACTTCACAAACCTCCATTCTGAGTTCACACACCTCCATTCTCTGACTTCACACACCTCCATTCTGACTTCACTCACCTCCATTGTATGACTTCACACACCACCATTCTGTGACTTCACATACCTCCATTCTATGACTTCACACACATCAATTGTGACGTCACACACCTCCATTCTATGAATTCACAAATCTCCATTCTATGACTTCACACACCTCCATTCTGACTTTACACACCTCCATTCTATGACTTCATAGACCTCGAATCTGTGTCTTCAGTCACCTCCACTGTATGACTTCACACTCCTCCATTCTATGACTTCCCACACCTCCTTTCTATGACTTCACCCACCTCCCTTTATTACCGCACACCTCCATTCGAGACTTCACACACCTCCATTGTGTGATTTCACACACATCCATTCTGTGACTTCACACACCTCCATTCTTTGACTTCACACACCTCTATTCTATGACTTCACACACCTTCATTCTTACTTCACAAACATCCATTCTATGACTTCACACACCTCCATTCTATGATTTCACACACTCCATTCTGTGATTCACACACCTGCATTCTGTGTTCACACACCTCAATTCTGTGACTTCACACACCTCCATTCTGACTTCACACACCTCCATTCTATAACTTCACACAACTTCATTGTATGACTTCGCACACCTCCATTCTGTGACTTCACACACCTCCATTCTGAGTTGACACACCTCCATTCAGTGACTTCACACACCTCCATTCTGACTTCACACAGCTCCATTCTATGACTTCACACAACTCCATTCTGTCACGTCACACACCTGCATTCTATGACTTCACACACCTTCATTCTTATTTCACAAAAATCCATTCTATGACTTCACACAACTCCATCCTATGACTTCACACACCTCCATTTTTTGACTCACACACCTCCATTCTAAGATTTCACAAACCTCCATTGTGACTTCACACACCTCCATTCTATGAGTTCACACACCTCCATTCTGACTTCACACAGCTCCATTCTGTGACTTCACAAAACTCCATTCTATGATTCCACACACCTCCATACTATGTCTTCACACACCTCCATCTATGACTTCACACACCTCCATTCTGAGTTCACACACCTACACTCTGTGACTTCACACACCTCCATTCTGACTTCACACACCTTCATTGTATGACTTCACACACCTCAATTCTATGACTTCACACACCTCCATTCTATGAATTCACACACCTCCATTCTGTGACTTCACACACCTCCATTCTATGACTTCACACACCTCCATTCTGTGACTTCACCCACCTCCATTCTGAGTTCACACACCTCCATTCTCTGACTTCACACACCTTCATTCTGTGACTTCACACACCTCCATTCTATGACATCACACACCTCCATTCTGTGACTTCATACACCTCCATTCTGTGACTTCACACACCTCCATTCTATGACTTCACACAACTCCATTGTGACTTCACACACCTCAATTCTATGATTTCACACACCTCCATTCTGACTTCACACACCTCCATTCTTTTACTTCACACACCTCCATTCTGACTTCACACAGCCTCCATTCTGTGACTTCACAAAACTCCATTCTATGATTTGACACACCTCCATACTATGACTTCACACACCTCCATCTATGACTTCACACAGCTCCATTCTGATTTCACACACCTCCACTCTGTGACTTCTCACACCTCCATTCTGACTCAAACACCTCCGTTGTATGACTTCACACACCTCCATTCTGTGACTTCACACACTTCCATTATAACGTCACACACCTCCATTCTATGAGTTCACACATCTCCATTCTATGACTTCACACACCTGCATTCTGACTTCACACACTTCCATTCTATGACTTCACAGACCTCGAATCTGTGACTTCACTCACCTCCACTCTATGACTTCACACTCCTCCATTCTATGACTTCCCACACCTCCTTTCTATGACTTCACCCAACCCCATTTTATGACTTCACACCTCCATTCTGACTTCACACACCTCCATTCTGTGACTTCACACACCTCCATTCTATGACTTCTCACACCTCCATTCTTTGATTTCACACACCTTCATTCTTACTTCAGAAACATCCATTCTCTGACTTCACACACCTCCATTCTATGACTACACAAACCTCCATTTCTGTGACTTCACACACCTCCATTCTGAGTTCACACACCTCCTTTCTATGACTTCACACACTTCCATTCTATGACTTCACACACCTCCATTCTATGACTTCACACACCTCAATTCTATGACTTCACACACCTCCATTCTATGACTTCACACACCTCCATTCTGTGACTTCACACACCTCCACTCTATGACTTCAAATACCTTCATTCTTACTTCACAAACCTCCATTCTGTGACTTCACACACCTCCATTCTGTGACTTCACACACCTTCATTCTGACTTCACACACCTCCATTCTGTGACTTCACACACCTCAATACTGTGACTTCACACACCTCCATTCTGATTTCACACACCTCCATTCTATGATTTCACACACCTCCATTCTATGACTTCACACACCTCCATTCTGTGAATTCACACATATCCTTTTTGACTTCACACACCTCCATTTATGAATTCACACACCTCCATTTTATGACTTCACACACCTCCATTCTATGACTTCACACACCTCCATTCTGTGACTTCACACACCTCCATTATATGACTTCACAAACCTCCATTCTGAGTTCACAGACCTCCATTCTATGACTTCACTCACCTACATTCTATGACTTCACTCACCTCCATTCTGACTTCACACACCTCCATTCTGACTTCACACACCTCAATTCTGTGACTTCACACACCTCCATTCTATGATTTCACACACTTCCATTCTATGACTTCACACACCTCCATTCTGTGGCTTCACACACCTACATTCTGATTCACACACCTACATTCTGTGACTTCACACACCTCCATTCTGTTATTCACACACCTCCAATCTGACTTCACACACCCCCAATTCTATGACTTCACACACCTCCATTCGTTGACATCAAAAACCACCATTCTATGACTTCACACAACTCCATTTTGACTTCACACACCTCCATTCTATGAGTTCACACACCTCCATTTCATGACTTCACACACCTCCATTCTATGACTTCACACACCTCAATTCTATGACTTCACACACCTCCATTCTATGACTTCACACACCTCCATTCTGTGACTTCACACCCCTCCACTCTATGACTTCAAACACCTTCATTCTTACTTCACAAACATCCATTCTGTGACCTTCACACACCTCCATTCTGTGACTTCACAAACCTTTATTCTGACTTCACACACCTCCATTCTGTGACTTCACACACCTCAATTCTGTGACTTCACACACCTCCATTCTGACTTCACACACCTCCGTTCTATGATTTCACACACCTCCATTCTATGACTTCACACACCTCCATTCTGTGACTTCACACACCACCTTTTTGACTTCACACACCTCCATTCTGTGACTTCACACACATCCATTCTGTGACTTCACACACCTCCGTTTTGACTTCACACACTTCCATTCTGTGACTTCACACACCTCCATTCTGTGACTTCACACACCTCTATTGTTTCACTTCACACACCTCCATACTTTGACTTCACACACCTCCATTCATGACTTCACACACCTCCATTCTATGAGTTCACACACCTCCATTCTATGAGTTCACACACCTCCAATTTGACTTCACACACCTCCATTCTATGACTTCACACACCTTCATTCTTACTTCAGAAACATCCATTCTCTGACTTCACACACCTCCATTTTATGACTTCACAAACCTCCATTCTGTGACTTCACACACCTCCATTCTGTGACTTCACACACCTCCATTCTTCCTTCACACACCTCCATTCTATGACTTCACACACTTCCATTCTATGACTTCACACACCTCCATTCTGTGGCTTCACACAGCTCCATTCTGAGTTCACACACCTCCATTCTATGACTTCACACACCTCCATTGTGTGACTTCACACACCTCCATTCTCTGACTTCACACACCTCGATCCTATGACTTCACACACCTCCATTCTATGAATTCACACACCTCCATTCTGTGATTTCACACACCTCCATTCTATGACTTCACAGACTCCATTCTGTGACTTCAAACACCTCCATTCTGAGTTCACACACCTCCATTCCATGACTTCACAAACCCCCTTCTGAGTTCACAGACCTCCATTCTATGACTTCACACACTTCCATTCTATGACTTCACACACCTCCATTCTGACTTCACACACCTCCATTCTGACTTCACACACCTCAATTCTTTGACTTCACACACCTCATTTCTGAGTTGACACACCTCCATTCTGTGATTTCACACACCTCCAATCAGACTTCACACAACTCCATTCTATGACTTCACACACATCCACTCGTTGACATCAAAAACAACAATTCTATGACTTCACACAACTCCAATGTGACTTCACACACCTCCATTCTATGAATTCACACACCTCCATTTTATGACTTCACACACCTCCATTCTATGACTTCACACACCTCCATTATGTGACTTCACACACCTCCATTCTATGACTTCACAAACCTCCATTCTGAGTTCACAGTCCTCCATTCTATGACTTCACACACCTCCATTCTATGTCTTCACACACCTCCATTCTATGACTTCACACACCTCCATTCTGTGACTCATACACCTCCATTCTATGACTTCACACACCTCCATTCTATGACTTCACACACCTGCAATTTTACTTCACACACCTTCATTCCATGAGTTCACACACCTGCATTGTGGCTTCACACACCTCCATTCTATGATTTCACACACCTCATTTCTGACTTCACACACCTCCATTCTGACTTCACACACCTCTATTCTGTGTCTTCACAGACCTCCATTCTGTGACTTCACACACCTCCATTTTGACTTCACACACTTCAATTCTGTGACTTCACACACCTCCTGTTGTTAGCCAGAGTGGAATCAAACTGTACCTTGGCTTGCATCAGACGATGGCTTTATTGTCTTATTGCTTTCTGGCCCTATTCTATGCAAATGACCTGAGAATTACCATATGAATGTAACACCTGGAGGTTCCCTGGGTCAGGAGGAGGGAAGAAGGGGGAGTGGAAAATAAACCGGCAGTCTCGGCAGTCTTTACCTGGACTGCGGACATCCCGGACCCGCTGTGTCTGTCTCTCTTCTATTTCTTGCTAGTGCTTGCCCCCGATTTCAGGAACCCCAATCTGCGAACCCTGGTTTGCCGCCGGTTGTCCCCGGCAACCTACATTCTGTGACTTCACACATCTCCATTCTTTGACTTCACACACCTACATTCTTGGACTTCACACACCTCCATTCCATGACTTCACACACCTCAATTCTATGAGTTCACACACCTCCATTCTATGAGTTCACACACCTCCATTTTGACTTCACACACCTCCATTCTATGACTTCACACACCTTCATTCTTACTTTAGAAACATCCATTCTATGACTTCACACACCTCCATTGTATGACTTCACAAACCTCCATTCTGAGACTTCACACACCTCCATTCTGGGTTCACACAACTCCATTCTATGACTTCACACACTTCCATTCTATGACTTCACACACCTCCATTCTTTGACTTCAAACACCTCCATTTTGAGTACACAAACCTCCATTCTGTGACTTCACACACCTCCATTCTATGAATTCACACACATCCATTCTATGACTTCACACACCTCCATTCTATGACTTCACACACCTCCATTCTATGAATTCACACACCTCCATTCTTTGAGTTCACACACCTCCATTCTGACTTCACACACCTTCATTGTATGACTTCACACACCTCAATTCTATGACTTCACACACCTCCATTCTATAACTTCACACACCTCCATTCTGTGACGTCACACACCTCCATTCTATGACTTCAAACACTTTCATTCTTTCTTCACAAACATCCATTCTGTGACTTCACACACCTCCCTTCTGTGACTTCACACCTGCATTCTGACTTCACACACCTCTATTCTGTGAATTCACACACCTCAATTCTGTGACTTCACACACCTCCATTCTGACTTCACACACCTCCATTCTATGTTTTCACACACCTCCATTCTATGACTTCACACACCTCCATTCTATGAATTCACACACCTCCATTCTGTGACTTCACACACCTCCATTGTGAGTTCACATACCTCCATTCTGTGATTCACACACTTTCATTCTGTGACTTCACACACCTCCATTCTATGACTTCACACACCTTGATTCTATGATTTCACATACCTCCATTCTGACTTCATACACCTCCATTCTATGACTTCACACACCTCCATTCTGACTTCACACAGCTCCATTGTGTGACTTCACAAAACTCCATTCTATGATTTCACACACCTCCATACAATGACGTCACACACCTCCATCTATGACTTCACACAAATCCATTCTTAGTTCACACACCTCCATTCTCTGACTTCACACACCTCCATTCTGATTTCACACAGCTCCATTGTGTGACTTCACAAAACTCCATTCTATGATTTCACACACCTCCATAATATGACTTCACACACCTCCATCTATGACTTCACAAACCTCCATTCTGAGTTCACACACCTCCATTCTCTGACTTCACACACCTCCATTCTGACTTCACTCACCTCCATTGTATGACTTCACACACCACCATTCTGTGACTTCACACACCTCCATTCTATGACTTCACACACTTCAATTGTGACGTCACACACCTCCATTCTATGAATTCACAAATCTCCATTCTATGACTTCACACACCTCCATTCTGACTTTACACACCTCCATTCTATGACTTCATAGACCTCGAATCTGTGTCTTCAGTCACCTCCACTGTATGACTTCACACTCCTCCATTCTATGACTTCCCACACCTCCTTTCTATGACTTCACCCACCTCCATTTATTACCGCACACCTCCATTCGAGACTTCACACACCTCCATTGTGTGATTTCACACACATCCATTCTGTGACTTCACACACCTCCATTCTTTGACTTCACACACCTCTATTCTATGACTTCACACACCTTCATTCTTACTTCACAAACATCCATTCTATGACTTCACACACCTCCATTCTATGATTTCACACACCTCCATTCTGTGATTCACACACCTGCATTCTGTGTTCACACACCTCAATTCTGTGACTTCACACACCTCCATTCTGACTTCACACACCTCCATTCTATAACTTCACACACCTTCATTGTATGACTTCGCACACCTCCATTCTGTGACTTCACACACCTCCATTCTGAGTTGACACACCTCCATTCAGTGACTTCACACACCTCCATTCTGACTTCACACAGCTCCATTCTATGACTTCACACAACTCCATTCTGTCACGTCACACACCTGCATTCTATGACTTCACACACCTTCATTCTTATTTCACAAAAATCCATTCTATGACTTCACACAACTCCATTCTATGACTTCACACACCTCCATTTTTTGATTTCACACACCTCCATTCTAAGATTTCACAAACATCCATTGTGACTTCACACACCTCCATTCTATGAGTTCACACACCTCCATTCTGACTTCACACAGCTCCATTCTGTGACTTCACAAAACTCCATTCTATGATTCCACACACCTCCATACTATGTCTTCACACACCTCCATCTATGACTTCACACACCTCCATTCTGAGTTCACACACCTACACTCTGTGACTTCACACACCTCCATTCTGACTTCACACACCTTCATTGTATGACTTCACACACCTCAATTCTATGACTTCACACACCTCCATTCTATGAATTCACACACCTCCATTCTGTGACTTCACACACCTCCATTCTATGACTTCACACACCTCCATTCTGTGACTTCACCCACCTCCATTCTGAGTTCACACACCTCCATTCTGTGACTTCACACACCTTCATTCTGTGACTTCACACACCTCCATTCTATGACTTCACACACCTCCATTCTGTGACTTCATACACCTCCATTCTGTGACTTCACACACCTCCATTCTATGACTTCACACAACTCCATTGTGACTTCACACACCTCAATTCTATGATTTCACACACCTCCATTCTGACTTCACACACCTCCATTCTTTTACTTCACACACCTCCATTGTGACTTCACACAGCTCCATTCTGTGACTTCACAAAACTCCATTCTATGATTTGACACACCTCCATACTATGACTTCACACACCTCCATCTATGACTTCACACAACTCCATTCTGATTTCACACACCTCCATTCTGTGACTTCACACACCTCCATTCTGACTTCAAACACCTCCGTTGTATGACTTCACACACCTCCATTCTGTGACTTCACACACTTCCATTATAACGTCACACACCTCCATTCTATGAGTTCACACATCTCCATTCTATGACTTCACACACCTGCATTCTGACTTCACACACTTCCATTCTATGACTTCACAGACCTCGAATCTGTGACTTCACTCACCTCCACTCTATGACTTCACACTCCTCCATTCTATGACTTCCCACACCTCCTTTCTATGACTTCACCCAACCCCATTTTATGACTTCACACCTCCATTCTGACTTCACACACCTCCATTCTCTGACTTCACACACCTCCATTCTATGACTTCACACACCTCCATTCTTTGATTTCACACACCTTCATTCTTACTTCAGAAACATCCATTCTCTGACTTCACACACCTCCATTCTATGACTACACAAACCTCCATTCTGTGACTTCACACACCTCCATTCTGAGTTCACACACCTCCTTTCTATGACTTCACACACTTCCATTCTATGACTTCACACACCTCCATTCTATGACTTCACACACCTCAATTCTATGACTTCACACACCTCCATTCTATGACTTCACACACCTCCATTCTGTGACTTCACACACCTCCACTCTATGACTTCAAATACCTTCATTCTTACTTCACAAACCTCCATTCTGTGACTTCACACACCTCCATTCTGTGACTTCACACACCTTCATTCTGACTTCACACACCTCCATTCTGTGACTTCACACACCTCAATTCTGTGACTTCACACACCTCCATTCTGATTTCACACACCTCCATTCTATGATTTCACACACCTCCATTCTATGACTTCACACACCTCCATTCTGTGAATTCACACATATCCTTTTTGACTTCACACACCTCCATTTTATGAATTCACACACCTCCATTTTATGACTTCACACACCTCCATTCTATGACTTCACACACCTCCATTCTGTGACTTCACACACCTCCATTATATGACTTCACAAACCTCCATTCTGAGTTCACAGACCTCCATTCTATGACTTCACTCACCTCCATTCTATGACTTCACTCACCTCCATTCTGACTTCACACACCTCCATTCTGACTTCACACACCTCAATTCTGTGACTTCACACACCTCCATTCTATGATTTCACACACTTCCATTCTATGATTTCACACACCTCCATTCTGTGGCTTCACACACCTACATTCTGATTTCACACACCTACATTCTGTGACTTCACACACCTCCATTCTGTTATTTCACACACCTCCAATCTGACTTCACACACCTCCATTCTATGACTTCACACACCTCCATTCGTTGACATCAAAAACCACCATTCTATGACTTCACACAACTCCATTTTGACTTCACACACCTCCATTCTATGAGTTCACACACCTCCATTTCATGACTTCACACACCTCCATTCTATGACTTCACACACCTCAATTCTATGACTTCACACACCTCTATTCTATGACTTCACACACCTCCATTCTGTGACTTCACACCCCTCCACTCTATGACTTCAAACACCTTCATTCTTACTTCACAAACATCCATTCTGTGACTTCACACACCTCCATTCTGTGACTTCACAAACCTTTATTCTGACTTCACACACCTCCATTCTGTGACTTCACACACCTCAATTCTGTGACTTCACACACCTCCATTCTGACTTCACACACCTCAGTTCTATGATTTCACACACCTCCATTCTATGACTTCACACACCTCCATTCTGTGACTTCACACACCACCTTTTTGACTTCACACACCTCCATTCTGTGACTTCACACACATCCATTCTGTGACTTTACACACCTCCGTTTTGACTTCACACACTTCCATTCTGTGACTTCACACACCTCCATTCTGTGACTTCACACACCTCTATTGTTTCACTTCACACACCTCCATACTTTGACTTCACACACCTCCATTCCATGACTTCACACACCTCCATTCTATGAGTTCACACACCTCCATTCTATGAGTTCACACACCTCCAATTTGACTTCACACACCTCCATTCTATGACTTCACACACCTTCATTCTTACTTCAGAAACATCCATTCTCTGACTTCACACACCTCCATTTTATGACTTCACAAACCTCCATTCTGTGACTTCACACACCTCCATTCTGTGACTTCACACACCTCCATTCTTCCTTCACACACCTCCATTCTATGACTTCACACACTTCCATTCTATGACTTCACACACCTCCATTCTGTGGCTTCACACAGCTCCATTCTGAGTTCACACACCTCCATTCTATGACTTCACACACCTCCATTGTGTGACTTCACACACCTCCATTCTCTGACTTCACACACCTCGATCCTATGACTTCACACACCTCCATTCTATGAATTCACACACCTCCATTCTGTGATTTCACACACCTCCATTCTATGACTTCACAGACCTCCATTCTGTGACTTCAAACACCTCCATTCTGAGTTCACACACCTCCATTCTATGACTTCACAAACCCCCTTCTGAGTTCACAGACCTCCATTCTATGACTTCACACACTTCCATTCTATGACTTCACACACCTCCATTCTGACTTCACACACCTCCATTCTGACTTCACACACCTCAATTCTTTGACTTCACACACCTCATTTCTGAGTTGACACACCTCCATTCTGTGATTTCACACACCTCCAATCAGACTTCACACAACTCCATTCTATGACTTCACACACATCCACTCGTTGACATCAAAAACAACAATTCTATGACTTCACACAACTCCAATGTGACTTCACACACCTCCATTCTATGAATTCACACACCTCCATTTTATGACTTCACACACCTCCATTCTATGACTTCACACACCTCCATTATGTGACTTCACACACCTCCATTCTATGACTTCACAAACCTCCATTCTGAGTTCACAGTCCTCCATTCTATGACTTCACACACCTCCATTCTATGTCTTCACACACCTCCATTCTATGACTTCACACACCTCCATTCTGTGACTTCATACACCTCCATTCTATGACTTCACACACCTCCATTCTATGACTTCACACACCTGCAATTTTACTTCACACACCTTCATTCCATGAGTTCACACACCTGCATTGTGGTTTCACACACCTCCATTCTATGATTTCACACACCTCCTTTCTGACTTCACACACCTCCATTCTGACTTCACACACCTCTATTCTGTGTCTTCACAGACCTCCATTCTGTGACTTCACACACCTCCATTTTGACTTCACACACTTCAATTCTGTGACTTCACACACCTCCTGTTGTTAGCCAGAGTGGAATCAAACTGTACCTTGGCTTGCATCAGACGATGGCTTTATTGTCTTATTGCTTTCTGGCCCTATTCTATGCAAATGACCTGAGAATTACCATATGAATGTAACACCTGGAGGTTCCCTGGGTCAGGAGGAGGGAAGAAGGGGGAGTGGAAAATAAACCGGCAGTCTCGGCAGTCTTTACCTGGACTGCGGACATCCCGGACCCGCTGTGTCTGTCTCTCTTCTATTTCTTGCTAGTGCTTGCCCCCGATTTCAGGAACCCCAATCTGCGAACCCTGGTTTGCCGCCGGTTGTCCCCGGCAACCTACATTCTGTGACTTCACACATCTCCATTCTTTGACTTCACACACCTACATTCTTGGACTTCACACACCTCCATTCCATGACTTCACACACCTCAATTCTATGAGTTCACACACCTCCATTCTATGAGTTCACACACCTCCATTTTGACTTCACACACCTCCATTCTATGACTTCACACACCTTCATTCTTACTTTAGAAACATCCATTCTATGACTTCACACACCTCCATTGTATGACTTCACAAACCTCCATTCTGAGACTTCACACACCTCCACTCTGGGTTCACACAACACCATTCTATGACTTCACACACTTCCATTCTATGACTTCACACACCTCCATTCTTTGACTTCAAACACCTCCATTTTGAGTACACAAACCTCCATTCTGTGACTTCACACACCTCCATTCTATGAATTCACACACATCCATTCTATGACTTCACACACCTCCATTCTATGACTTCACACACCTCCATTCTATGAATTCACACACCTCCATTCTTTGAGTTCACACACCTCCATTCTGACTTCACACACCTTCATTGTATGACTTCACACACCTCAATTCTATGACTTCACACACCTCCATTCTATAACTTCACACACCTCCATTCTGTGACGTCACACATCTCCATTCTATGACTTCAAACACCTTCATTCTTTCTTCACAAACATCCATTCTGTGACTTCACACACCTCCCTTCTGTGACTTCACACCTGCATTCTGACTTCACACACCTCTATTCTGTGAATTCACACACCTCAATTCTGTGACTTCACACACCTCCATTCTGACTTCACACAACTCCATTCTATGTTTTCACACACCTCCATTCTATGACTTCACACACCTCCATTCTATGAATTCACACACCTCCATTCTGTGACTTCACACACCTCCATTGTGAGTTCACATACCTCCATTCTGTGATTCACACACTTTCATTCTGTGACTTCACACACCTCCATTCTATGACTTCACACACCTTCATTCTATGACTTGACACACCTCCATTCTGTGACTTCACGCACCTCCGTTCTATGACTTCACACACCTCCATTCTGTGACTTCACACACCTTGATTCTATGATTTCACATACCTCCATTCTGACTTCATACACCTCCATTCTATGACTTCACACACCTCCATTCTGACTTCACACAGCTCCATTGTGTGACTTCACAAAACTCCATTCTATGATTTCACACACCTCCATACAATGACTTCACACACCTCCATCTATGACTTCACACAACTCCATTCTTAGTTCACACACCTCCATTCTCTGACTTCACACACCTCCATTCTGATTTCACACAGCTCCATTGTGTGACTTCACAAAACTCCATTCTATGATTTCACACACCTCCATAATATGACTTCACACACCTCCATCTATGACTTCACAAACCTCCATTCTGAGTTCACACACCTCCATTCTCTGACTTCACACACCTCCATTCTGACTTCACTCACCTCCATTGTATGACTTCACACACCACCATTCTGTGACTTCACACACCTCCATTCTATGACTTCACACACTTCAATTGTGACGTCACACACCTCCATTCTATGAATTCACAAATCTCCATTCTATGACTTCACACACCTCCATTCTGACTTTACACACCTCCATTCTATGACTTCATAGACCTCGAATCTGTGTCTTCAGTCACCTCCACTGTATGACTTCACACTCCTCCATTCTATGACTTCCCACACCTCCTTTCTATGACTTCACCCACCTCCATTTATTACCGCACACCTCCATTCGAGACTTCACACACCTCCATTGTGTGATTTCACACACATCCATTCTGTGACTTCACACACCTCCATTCTTTGACTTCACACACCTCTATTCTATGACTTCACACACCTTCATTCTTACTTCACAAACATCCATTCTATGACTTCACACACCTCCATTCTATGATTTCACACACCTCCATTCTGTGATTCACACACCTGCATTCTGTGTTCACACACCTCAATTCTGTGACTTCACACACCTCCATTCTGACTTCACACACCTCCATTCTATAACTTCACACACCTTCATTGTATGACTTCGCACACCTCCATTCTGTGACTTCACACACCTCCATTCTGAGTTGACACACCTCCATTCAGTGACTTCACACACCTCCATTCTGACTTCACACAGCTCCATTCTATGACTTCACACAACTCCATTCTGTCACGTCACACACCTGCATTCTATGACTTCACACACCTTCATTCTTATTTCACAAAAATCCATTCTATGACTTCACACAACTCCATTCTATGACTTCACACACCTCCATTTTTTGATTTCACACACCTCCATTCTAAGATTTCACAAACATCAATTGTGACTTCACACACCTCCATTCTATGAGTTCACACACCTCCATTCTGACTTCACACAGCTCCATTCTGTGACTTCACAAAACTCCATTCTATGATTCCACACACCTCCATACTATGTCTTCACACACCTCCATCTATGACTTCACACACCTCCATTCTGAGTTCACACACCTACACTCTGTGACTTCACACACCTCCATTCTGACTTCACACACCTTCATTGTATGACTTCACACACCTCAATTCTATGACTTCACACACCTCCATTCTATGAATTCACACACCTCCATTCTGTGACTTCACACACCTCCATTCTATGACTTCACACACCTCCATTCTGTGACTTCACCCACCTCCATTCTGAGTTCACACACCTCCATTCTGTGACTTCACACACCTTCATTCTGTGACTTCACACACCTCCATTCTATGACTTCACACACCTCCATTCTGTGACTTCATACACCTCCATTCTGTGACTTCACACACCTCCATTCTATGACTTCACACAACTCCATTGTGACTTCACACACCTCAATTCTATGATTTCACACACCTCCATTCTGACTTCACACACCTCCATTCTTTTACTTCACACACCTCCATTGTGACTTCACACAGCTCCATTCTGTGACTTCACAAAACTCCATTCTATGATTTGACACACCTCCATACTATGACTTCACACACCTCCATCTATGACTTCACACAACTCCATTCTGATTTCACACACCTCCATTCTGTGACTTCACACACCTCCATTCTGACTTCAAACACCTCCGTTGTATGACTTCACACACCTCCATTCTGTGACTTCACACACTTCCATTATAACGTCACACACCTCCATTCTATGAGTTCACACATCTCCATTCTATGACTTCACACACCTGCATTCTGACTTCACACACTTCCATTCTATGACTTCACAGACCTCGAATCTGTGACTTCACTCACCTCCACTCTATGACTTCACACTCCTCCATTCTATGACTTCACACACCTCCTTTCTATGACTTCACCCAACCCCATTTTATGACTTCACACCTCCATTCTGACTTCACACACCTCCATTCTGTGACTTCACACACCTCCATTCTATGACTTCACACACCTCCATTCTTTGATTTCACACACCTTCATTCTTACTTCAGAAACATCCATTCTCTGACTTCACACACCTCCATTCTATGACTACACAAACCTCCATTCTGTGACTTCACACACCTCCATTCTGAGTTCACACACCTCCTTTCTATGACTTCACACACTTCCATTCTATGACTTCACACACCTCCATTCTATGACTTCACACACCTCAATTCTATGACTTCACACACCTCCATTCTATGACTTCACACACCTCCATTCTGTGACTTCACACACCTCCACTCTATGACTTCAAATACCTTCATTCTTACTTCACAAACCTCCATTCTGTGACTTCACACACCTCCATTCTGTGACTTCACACACCTTCATTCTGACTTCACACACCTCCATTCTGTGACTTCACACACCTCAATTCTGTGACTTCACACACCTCCATTCTGATTTCACACACCTCCATTCTATGATTTCACACACCTCCATTCTATGACTTCACACACCTCCATTCTGTGAATTCACACATATCCTTTTTGACTTCACACACCTCCATTTTATGAATTCACACACCTCCATTATATGACTTCACAAACCTCCATTCTGAGTTCACAGACCTCCATTCTATGACTTCACTCACCTCCATTCTATGACTTCACTCACCTCCATTCTGACTTCACACACCTCCATTCTGACTTCACACACCTCAATTCTGTGACTTCACACACCTCCATTCTATGATTTCACACACTTCCATTCTATGACTTCACACACCTCCATTCTATGACTTCACACACCTCCATTCTGTGACTTCACACACCTCCATTATATGACTTCACAAACCTCCATTCTGAGTTCACAGACCTCCATTCTATGACTTCACTCACCTCCATTCTATGACTCCACTCACCTCCATTCTGACTTCACACACCTCCATTCTGACTTCACACACCTCAATTCTGTGACTTCACACACCTCCATTCTATGATTTCACACACTTCCATTCTATGACTTCACACACCTCCATTCTGTGGCTTCACACACCTACATTCTGATTTCACACACCTACATTCTGTGACTTCACACACCTCCATTCTGTGATTTCACACACCTCCAATCTGACTTCACACACCTCCATTCTATGACTTCACACACCTCCATTCGTTGACATCAAAAACCACCATTCTATGACTTCACACAACTCCATTTTGACTTCACACACCTCCATTCTATGAGTTCACACACCTCCATTTCATGACTTCACACACCTCCATTCTATGACTTCACACACCTCAATTCTATGACTTCACACACCTCCATTCTATGACTTCACACACCTCCATTCTGTGACTTCACACCCCTCCACTCTATGACTTCAAACACCTTCATTCTTACTTCACAAACATCCATTCTGTGACTTCACACACCTCCATTCTGTGACTTCACAAACCTTCATTCTGACTTCACACACCTCCATTCTGTGACTTCACACACCTCAATTCTGTGACTTCACACACCTCCATTCTGACTTCACACACCTCCGTTCTATGATTTCACACACCTCCATTCTATGACTTCACACACCTCCATTCTGTGACTTCACACACCACCTTTTTGACTTCACACACCTCCATTCTGTGACTTCACACACATCCATTCTGTGACTTCACACACCTCCGTTTTGACTTCACACACTTCCATTCTGTGACTTCACACACCTCCATTCTGTGACTTCACACACCTCTATTGTTTCACTTCACACACCTCCATACTTTGACTTCACACACCTCCATTCCATGACTTCACACACCTCCATTCTATGAGTTCACACACCTCCATTCTATGAGTTCACACACCTCCAATTTGACTTCACACACCTCCATTCTATGACTTCACACACCTTCATTCTTACTTCAGAAACATCCATTCTCTGACTTCACACACCTCCATTTTATGACTTCACAAACCTCCATTCTGTGACTTCACACACCTCCATTCTGTGACTTCACATACCTCCATTCTTCCTTCCCACACCTCCATTCTATGACTTCACACACTTCCATTCTATGACTTCACACACCTCCATTCTGTGGCTTCACACAGCTCCATTCTGAGTTCACACACCTCCATTCTATGACTTCACACACCTCCATTGTGTGACTTCACACACCTCCATTCTCTGACTTCACACACCTCGATCCTATGACTTCACACACCTCCATTCTATGAATTCACACACCTCCATTCTGTGATTTCACACACCTCCATTCTATGACTTCACAGACCTCCATTCTGTGACTTCAAACACCTCCATTCTGAGTTCACACACCTCCATTCTATGACTTCACAAACCCCCTTCTGAGTTCACAGACCTCCATTCTATGACTTCACACACTTCCATTCTATGACTTCACACACCTCCATTCTGACTTCACACACCTCCATTCTGACTTCACACACCTCAATTCTTTGACTTCACACACCTCATTTCTGAGTTGACACACCTCCATTCTGTGATTTCACACACCTCCAATCAGACTTCACACAACTCCATTCTATGACTTCAAACACATCCACTCGTTGACATCAAAAACAACAATTCTATGACTTCACACAACTCCAATGTGACTTCACACACCTCCATTCTATGAATTCACACACCTCCATTTTATGACTTCACACACCTCCATTCTATGACTTCACACACCTCCATTATGTGACTTCACACACCTCCATTCTATGACTTGACAAACCTCCATTCTGAGTTCACAGTCCTCCATTCTATGACTTCACACACCTCCATTCTATGTCTTCACACACCTCCATTCTATGACTTCACACACCTACATTCTGTGACTTCATACACCTCCATTCTATGACTTCACACACCTCCATTCTGTGACTTCATACACCTCCATTCTATGACTTCACACACCTCCATTCTATGACTTCACACACCTGCAATTTTACTTCACACACCTTCATTCATGAGTTCACACACCTGCATTGTGGCTTCACACACCTCCATTCTATGATTTCACACACCTCCTTTCTGACTTCACACACCTCCATTCTGACTTCACACACCTCTATTCTGTGTCTTCACAGACCTCCATTCTGTGACTTCACACACCTCCATTTTGACTTCACACACTTCAATTCTGTGACTTCACACACCTCCTGTTGTTAGCCAGAGTGGAATCAAACTGTACCTTGGCTTGCATCAGACGATGGCTTTATTGTCTTATTGCTTTCTGGCCCTATTCTATGCAAATGACCTGAGAATTACCATATGAATGTAACACCTGGAGGTTCCCTGGGTCAGGAGGAGGGAAGAAGGGGGAGTGGAAAATAAACCGGCAGTCTCGGCAGTCTTTACCTGGACTGCGGACATCCCGGACCCGCTGTGTCTGTCTCTCTTCTATTTCTTGCTAGTGCTTGCCCCCGATTTCAGGAACCCCAATCTGCGAACCCTGGTTTGCCGCCGGTTGTCCCCGGCAACCTACATTCTGTGACTTCACACATCTCCATTCTTTGACTTCACACACCTACATTCTTGGACTTCACACACCTCCATTCCATGACTTCACACACCTCAATTCTATGAGTTCACACACCTCCATTCTATGAGTTCACACACCTCCATTTTGACTTCACACACCTCCATTCTATGACTTCACACACCTTCATTCTTACTTTAGAAACATCCATTCTATGACTTCACACACCTCCATTGTATGACTTCACAAACCTCCATTCTGAGACTTCACACACCTCCATTCTGGGTTCACACAACTCCATTCTATGACTTCACACACTTCCATTCTATGACTTCACACACCTCCATTCTTTGACTTCAAACACCTCCATTTTGAGTACACAAACCTCCATTCTGTGACTTCACACACCTCCATTCTATGAATTCACACACATCCATTCTATGACTTCACACACCTCCATTCTATGACTTCACACACCTCCATTCTATGAATTCACACACCTCCATTCTTTGAGTTCACACACCTCCATTCTGACTTCACACACCTTCATTGTATGACTTCACACACCTCAATTCTATGACTTCACACACCTCCATTCTATAACTTCACACACCTCCATTCTGTGACGTCACACACCTCCATTCTATGACTTCAAACACCTTCATTCTTTCTTCACAAACATCCATTCTGTGACTTCACACACCTCCCTTCTGTGACTTCACACCTGCATTCTGACTTCACACACCTCTATTCTGTGAATTCACACACCTCAATTCTGTGACTTCACACACCTCCATTCTGACTTCACACATCTCCATTCTATGTTTTCACACACCTCCATTCTATGACTTCACACACCTCCATTCTATGAATTCACACACCTCCATTCTGTGACTTCACACACCTCCATTGTGAGTTCACATACCTCCATTCTGTGATTCACACACTTTCATTCTGTGACTTCACACACCTCCATTCTATGACTTCACACACCTTCATTCTATGACTTGACACACCTCCATTCTGTGACTTCACGCACCTCCGTTCTATGACTTCACACACCTCCATTCTGTGACTTCACACACCTTGATTCTATGATTTCACATACCTCCATTCTGACTTCATACACCTCCATTCTATGACTTCACACACCTCCATTCTGACTTCACACAGCTCCATTGTGTGACTTCACAAAACTCCATTCTATGATTTCACACACCTCCATACAATGACTTCACACACCTCCATCTATGACTTCACACAACTCCATTCTTAGTTCACACACCTCCATTCTCTGACTTCACACACCTCCATTCTGATTTCACACAGCTCCATTGTGTGACTTCACAAAACTCCATTCTATGATTTCACACACCTCCATAATATGACTTCACACACCTCCATCTATGACTTCACAAACCTCCATTCTGAGTTCACACACCTCCATTCTCTGACTTCACACACCTCCATTCTGACTTCACTCACCTCCATTGTATGACTTCACACACCACCATTCTGTGACTTCACACACCTCCATTCTATGACTTCACACACTTCAATTGTGACGTCACACACCTCCATTCTATGAATTCACAAATCTCCATTCTATGACTTCACACACCTCCATTCTGACTTTACACACCTCCATTCTATGACTTCATAGACCTCGAATCTGTGTCTTCAGTCACCTCCACTGTATGACTTCACACTCCTCCATTCTATGACTTCCCACACCTCCTTTCTATGACTTCACCCACCTCCATTTATTACCGCACACCTCCATTCGAGACTTCACACACCTCCATTGTGTGATTTCACACACATCCATTCTGTGACTTCACACACCTCCATTCTTTGACTTCACACACCTCTATTCTATGACTTCACACACCTTCATTCTTACTTCACAAACATCCATTCTATGACTTCACACACCTCCATTCTATGATTTCACACACCTCCATTCTGTGATTCACACACCTGCATTCTGTGTTCACACACCTCAATTCTGTGACTTCACACACCTCCATTCTGACTTCACACACCTCCATTCTATAACTTCACACACCTTCATTGTATGACTTCGCACACCTCCATTCTGTGACTTCACACACCTCCATTCTGAGTTGACACACCTCCATTCAGTGACTTCACACACCTCCATTCTGACTTCACACAGCTCCATTCTATGACTTCACACAACTCCATTCTGTCACGTCACACACCTGCATTCTATGACTTCACACACCTTCATTCTTATTTCACAAAAATCCATTCTATGACTTCACACAACTCCATTCTATGACTTCACACACCTCCATTTTTTGACTTCACACACCTCCATTCTAAGATTTCACAAACCTCCATTGTGACTTCACACACCTCCATTCTATGAGTTCACACACCTCCATTCTGACTTCACACAGCTCCATTCTGTGACTTCACAAAACTCCATTCTATGATTCCACACACCTCAATTCTGTGACTTCACACACCTCCATTCTGACTTCACACACCTCCATTCTTTTACTTCACACACCTCCATTCTGGCTTCACACAGCTCCATTCTGTGACTTCACAAAACTCCATTCTATGATTTGACACACCTCCATACTATGACTTCACACACCTCCATCTATGACTTCACACAACTCCATTCTGATTTCACACACCTCCACTCTGTGACTTCACACACCTCCATTCTGACTTCAAACACCTCCGTTGTATGACTTCACACACCTCCATTCTGTGACTTCACACACTTCCATTATAACGTCACACACCTCCATTCTATGAGTTCACACATCTCCATTCTATGACTTCACACACCTGCATTCTGACTTCACACACTTCCATTCTATGACTTCACAGACCTCGAATCTGTGACTTCACTCACCTCCACTCTATGACTTCACACTCCTCCATTCTATGACTTCACACACCTCCTTTCTATGACTTCACCCAACCCCATTTTATGACTTCACACCTCCATTCTGACTTCACACACCTCCATTCTGTGACTTCACACACCTCCATTCTATGACTTCACACACCTCCATTCTTTGATTTCACACACCTTCATTCTTACTTCAGAAACATCCATTCTCTGACTTCACACACCTCCATTCTATGACTACACAAACCTCCATTCTGTGACTTCACACACCTCCATTCTGAGTTCACACACCTCCTTTCTATGACTTCACACACTTCCATTCTATGACTTCACACACCTCCATTCTATGACTTCACACACCTCAATTCTATGACTTCACACACCTCCATTCTATGACTTCACACACCTCCATTCTGTGACTTCACACACCTCCACTCTATGACTTCAAATACCTTCATTCTTACTTCACAAACCTCCATTCTGTGACTTCACACACCTCCATTCTGTGACTTCACACACCTTCATTCTGACTTCACACACCTCCATTCTGTGACTTCACACACCTCAATTCTGTGACTTCACACACCTCCATTCTGATTTCACACACCTCCATTCTATGATTTCACACACCTCCATTCTATGACTTCACACACCTCCATTCTGTGAATTCACACATATCCTTTTTGACTTCACACACCTCCATTTTATGAATTCACACACCTCCATTATATGACTTCACAAACCTCCATTCTGAGTTCACAGACCTCCATTCTATGACTTCACTCACCTCCATTCTATGACTTCACTCACCTCCATTCTGACTTCACACACCTCCATTCTGACTTCACACACCTCAATTCTGTGATTTCACACACCTCCATTCTATGATTTCACACACTTCCATTCTATGACTTCACACACCTCCATTCTATGACTTCACACACCTCCATTCTGTGACTTCACACACCTCCATTATATGACTTCACAAACCTCCATTCTGAGTTCACAGACCTCCATTCTATGACTTCACTCACCTCCATTCTATGACTTCACTCACCTCCATTCTGACTTCACACACCTCCATTCTGACTTCACACACCTCAATTCTGTGACTTCACACACCTCCATTCTATGATTTCACACACTTCCATTCTATGACTTCACACACCTCCATTCTGTGGCTTCACACACCTACATTCTGATTTCACACACCTACATTCTGTGACTTCACACACCTCCATTCTGTGATTTCACACACCTCCAATCTGACTTCACACACCTCCATTCTATGACTTCACACACCTCCATTCGTTGACATCAAAAACCACCATTCTATGACTTCACACAACTCCATTTTGACTTCACACACCTCCATTCTATGAGTTCACACACCTCCATTTCATGACTTCACACACCTCCATTCTATGACTTCACACACCTCAATTCTATGACTTCACACACCTCCATTCTATGACTTCACACACCTCCATTCTGTGACTTCACACCCCTCCACTCTATGACTTCAAACACCTTCATTCTTACTTCACAAACATCCATTCTGTGACTTCACACACCTCCATTCTGTGACTTCACAAACCTTCATTCTGACTTCACACACCTCCATTCTGTGACTTCACACACCTCAATTCTGTGACTTCACACACCTCCATTCTGACTTCACACACCTCCGTTCTATGATTTCACACACCTCCATTCTATGACTTCACACACCTCCATTCTGTGACTTCACACACCACCTTTTTGACTTCACACACCTCCATTCTGTGACTTCACACACATCCATTCTGTGACTTCACACACCTCCGTTTTGACTTCACACACTTCCATTCTGTGACTTCACACACCTCCATTCTGTGACTTCACACACCTCTATTGTTTCACTTCACACACCTCCATACTTTGACTTCACACACCTCCATTCCATGACTTCACACACCTCCATTCTATGAGTTCACACACCTCCATTCTATGAGTTCACACACCTCCAATTTGACTTCACACACCTCCATTCTATGACTTCACACACCTTCATTCTTACTTCAGAAACATCCATTCTCTGACTTCACACACCTCCATTTTATGACTTCACAAACCTCCATTCTGTGACTTCACACACCTCCATTCTGTGACTTCACACACCTCCATTCTTCCTTCCCACACCTCCATTCTATGACTTCACACACTTCCATTCTATGACTTCACACACCTCCATTCTGTGGCTTCACACAGCTCCATTCTGAGTTCACACACCTCCATTCTATGACTTCACACACCTCCATTGTGTGACTTCACACACCTCCATTCTCTGACTTCACACACCTCGATCCTATGACTTCACACACCTCCATTCTATGAATTAACACACCTCCATTCTGTGATTTCACACACCTCCATTCTATGACTTCACAGACCTCCATTCTGTGACTTCAAACACCTCCATTCTGAGTTCACACACCTCCATTCTATGACTTCACAAACCCCCTTCTGAG
Organism: Megascapheus bottae; assembly: GCF_031878675.1. NCBI lineage: Eukaryota > Metazoa > Chordata > Mammalia > Rodentia > Geomyidae > Megascapheus > Megascapheus bottae. The sequence continues at coordinate 97,670 of NW_028327593.1, forward strand.
TTCACAGACCTCCATTCTATGACTTCACACACTTCCATTCTATGACTTCACACACCTCCATTCTGACTTCACACACCTCCATTCTGACTTCACACACCTCAATTCTTTGACTTCACACACCTCATTTCTGAGTTGACACACCTCCATTCTGTGATTTCACACACCTCCAATCAGACTTCACACAACTCCATTCTATGACTTCAAACACATCCACTCGTTGACATCAAAAACAACAATTCTATGACTTCACACAACTCCAATGTGACTTCACACACCTCCATTCTATGAATTCACACACCTCCATTTTATGACTTCACACACCTCCATTCTATGACTTCACACACCTCCATTATGTGACTTCACACACCTCCATTCTATGACTTGACAAACCTCCATTCTGAGTTCACAGTCCTCCATTCTATGACTTCACACACCTCCATTCTATGTCTTCACACACCTCCATTCTATGACTTCACACACCTCCATTCTGTGACTTCATACACCTCCATTCTATGACTTCACACACCTCCATTCTGTGACTTCATACACCTCCATTCTATGACTTCACACACCTCCATTCTATGACTTCACACACCTGCAATTTTACTTCACACACCTTCATTCCATGAGTTCACACACCTGCATTGTGGCTTCACACACCTCCATTCTATGATTTCACACACCTCCTTTCTGACTTCACACACCTCCATTCTGACTTCACACACCTCTATTCTGTGTCTTCACAGACCTCCATTCTGTGACTTCACACACCTCCATTTTGACTTCACACACTTCAATTCTGTGACTTCACACACCTCCTGTTGTTAGCCAGAGTGGAATCAAACTGTACCTTGGCTTGCATCAGACGATGGCTTTATTGTCTTATTGCTTTCTGGCCCTATTCTATGCAAATGACCTGAGAATTACCATATGAATGTAACACCTGGAGGTTCCCTGGGTCAGGAGGAGGGAAGAAGGGGGAGTGGAAAATAAACCGGCAGTCTCGGCAGTCTTTACCTGGACTGCGGACATCCCGGACCCGCTGTGTCTGTCTCTCTTCTATTTCTTGCTAGTGCTTGCCCCCGATTTCAGGAACCCCAATCTGCGAACCCTGGTTTGCCGCCGGTTGTCCCCGGCAACCTACATTCTGTGACTTCACACACCTCCATTCCATGACTTCACACACCTCAATTCTATGAGTTCACACACCTCCATTCTATGAGTTCACACACCTCCATTTTGACTTCACACACCTCCATTCTATGACTTCACACACCTTCATTCTTACTTTAGAAACATCCATTCTATGACTTCACACACCTCCATTGTATGACTTCACAAACCTCCATTCTGAGACTTCACACACCTCCATTCTGGGTTCACACAACTCCATTCTATGACTTCACACACTTCCATTCTATGACTTCACACACCTCCATTCTTTGACTTCAAACACCTCCATTTTGAGTACACAAACCTCCATTCTGTGACTTCACACACCTCCATTCTATGAATTCACACACATCCATTCTATGACTTCACACACCTCCATTCTATGACTTCACACACCTCCATTCTATGAATTCACACACCTCCATTCTTTGAGTTCACACACCTCCATTCTGACTTCACACACCTTCATTGTATGACTTCACACACCTCAATTCTATGACTTCACACACCTCCATTCTATAACTTCACACACCTCCATTCTGTGACGTCACACACCTCCATTCTATGACTTCAAACACCTTCATTCTTTCTTCACAAACATCCATTCTGTGACTTCACACACCTCCCTTCTGTGACTTCACACCTGCATTCTGACTTCACACACCTCTATTCTGTGAATTCACACACCTCAATTCTGTGACTTCACACACCTCCATTCTGACTTCACACATCTCCATTCTATGTTTTCACACACCTCCATTATATGACTTCACACACCTCCATTCTATGAATTCACACACCTCCATTCTGTGACTTCACACACCTCCATTGTGAGTTCACATACCTCCATTCTGTGATTCACACACTTTCATTCTGTGACTTCACACACCTCCATTCTATGACTTCACACACCTTCATTCTATGACTTGACACACCTCCATTCTGTGACTTCACGCACCTCCGTTCTATGACTTCACACACCTCCATTCTGTGACTTCACACACCTTGATTCTATGATTTCACATACCTCCATTCTGACTTCATACACCTCCATTCTATGACTTCACACACCTCCATTCTGACTTCACACAGCTCCATTGTGTGACTTCACAAAACTCCATTCTATGATTTCACACACCTCCATACAATGACTTCACACACCTCCATCTATGACTTCACACAACTCCATTCTTAGTTCACACACCTCCATTCTCTGACTTCACACACCTCCATTCTGATTTCACACAGCTCCATTGTGTGACTTCACAAAACTCCATTCTATGATTTCACACACCTCCATAATATGACTTCACACACCTCCATCTATGACTTCACAAACCTCCATTCTGAGTTCACACACCTCCATTCTCTGACTTCACACACCTCCATTCTGACTTCACTCACCTCCATTGTATGACTTCACACACCACCATTCTGTGACTTCACACACCTCCATTCTATGACTTCACACACTTCAATTGTGACGTCACACACCTCCATTCTATGAATTCACAAATCTCCATTCTATGACTTCACACACCTCCATTCTGACTTTACACACCTCCATTCTATGACTTCATAGACCTCGAATCTGTGTCTTCAGTCACCTCCACTGTATGACTTCACACTCCTCCATTCTATGACTTCCCACACCTCCTTTCTATGACTTCACCCACCTCCATTTATTACCGCACACCTCCATTCGAGACTTCACACACCTCCATTGTGTGATTTCACACACATCCATTCTGTGACTTCACACACCTCCATTCTTTGACTTCACACACCTCTATTCTATGACTTCACACACCTTCATTCTTACTTCACAAACATCCATTCTATGACTTCACACACCTCCATTCTATGATTTCACACACCTCCATTCTGTGATTCACACACCTGCATTCTGTGTTCACACACCTCAATTCTGTGACTTCACACACCTCCATTCTGACTTCACACACCTCCATTCTATAACTTCACACACCTTCATTGTATGACTTCGCACACCTCCATTCTGTGACTTCACACACCTCCATTCTGAGTTGACACACCTCCATTCAGTGACTTCACACACCTCCATTCTGACTTCACACAGCTCCATTCTATGACTTCACACAACTCCATTCTGTCACGTCACACACCTGCATTCTATGACTTCACACACCTTCATTCTTATTTCACAAAAATCCATTCTATGACTTCACACAACTCCATTCTATGACTTCACACACCTCCATTTTTTGACTTCACACACCTCCATTCTAAGATTTCACAAACCTCCATTGTGACTTCACACACCTCCATTCTATGAGTTCACACACCTCCATTCTGACTTCACACAGCTCCATTCTGTGACTTCACAAAACTCCATTCTATGATTCCACACACCTCCATACTATGTCTTCACACACCTCCATCTATGACTTCACACACCTCCATTCTGAGTTCACACACCTACACTCTGTGACTTCACACACCTCCATTCTGACTTCACACACCTTCATTGTATGACTTCACACACCTCAATTCTATGACTTCACACACCTCCATTCTATGAATTCACACACCTCCATTCTGTGACTTCACACACCTCCATTCTATGACTTCACACACCTCCATTCTGTGACTTCACCCACCTCCATTCTGAGTTCACACACCTCCATTCTGTGACTTCACACACCTTCATTCTGTGACTTCACACACCTCCATTCTATGACTTCACACACCTCCATTCTGTGACTTCATACACCTCCATTCTGTGACTTCACACACCTCCATTCTATGACTTCACACAACTCCATTGTGACTTCACACACCTCAATTCTATGATTTCACACACCTCCATTCTGACTTCACACACCTCCATTCTTTTACTTCACACACCTCCATTCTGACTTCACACAGCTCCATTCTGTGACTTCACAAAACTCCATTCTATGATTTGACACACCTCCATACTATGACTTCACACACCTCCATCTATGACTTCACACAACTCCATTCTGATTTCACACACCTCCACTCTGTGACTTCACACACCTCCATTCTGACTTAAAACACCTCCGTTGTATGACTTCACACACCTCCATTCTGTGACTTCACACACTTCCATTATAACGTCACACACCTCCATTCTATGAGTTCACACACCTCCATTCTATGACTTCATAGACCTCGAATCTGTGTCTTCAGTCACCTCCACTGTATGACTTCACACTCCTCCATTCTATGACTTCCCACACCTCCTTTCTATGACTTCACCCACCTCCATTTATTACCGCACACCTCCATTCGAGACTTCACACACCTCCATTGTGTGATTTCACACACATCCATTCTGTGACTTCACACACCTCCATTCTTTGACTTCACACACCTCTATTCTATGACTTCACACACCTTCATTCTTACTTCACAAACATCCATTCTATGACTTCACACACCTCCATTCTATGATTTCACACACCTCCATTCTGTGATTCACACACCTGCATTCTGTGTTCACACACCTCAATTCTGTGACTTCACACACCTCCATTCTGACTTCACACACCTCCATTCTATAACTTCACACACCTTCATTGTATGACTTCGCACACCTCCATTCTGTGACTTCACACACCTCCATTCTGAGTTGACACACCTCCATTCAGTGACTTCACACACCTCCATTCTGACTTCACACAGCTCCATTCTATGACTTCACACAACTCCATTCTGTCACGTCACACACCTGCATTCTATGACTTCACACACCTTCATTCTTATTTCACAAAAATCCATTCTATGACTTCACACAACTCCATTCTATGACTTCACACACCTCCATTTTTTGACTTCACACACCTCCATTCTAAGATTTCACAAACCTCCATTGTGACTTCACACACCTCCATTCTATGAGTTCACACACCTCCATTCTGACTTCACACAGCTCCATTCTGTGACTTCACAAAACTCCATTCTATGATTCCACACACCTCCATACTATGTCTTCACACACCTCCATCTATGACTTCACACACCTCCATTCTGAGTTCACACACCTACACTCTGTGACTTCACACACCTCCATTCTGACTTCACACACCTTCATTGTATGACTTCACACACCTCAATTCTATGACTTCACACACCTCCATTCTATGAATTCACACACCTCCATTCTGTGACTTCACACACCTCCATTCTATGACTTCACACACCTCCATTCTGTGACTTCACCCACCTCCATTCTGAGTTCACACACCTCCATTCTGTGACTTCACACACCTTCATTCTGTGACTTCACACACCTCCATTCTATGACTTCACACACCTCCATTCTGTGACTTCATACACCTCCATTCTGTGACTTCACACACCTCCATTCTATGACTTCACACAACTCCATTGTGACTTCACACACCTCAATTCTATGATTTCACACACCTCCATTCTGACTTCACACACCTCCATTCTTTTACTTCACACACCTCCATTCTGACTTCACACAGCTCCATTCTGTGACTTCACAAAACTCCATTCTATGATTTGACACACCTCCATACTATGACTTCACACACCTCCATCTATGACTTCACACAACTCCATTCTGATTTCACACACCTCCACTCTGTGACTTCACACACCTCCATTCTGACTTAAAACACCTCCGTTGTATGACTTCACACACCTCCATTCTGTGACTTCACACACTTCCATTATAACGTCACACACCTCCATTCTATGAGTTCACACATCTCCATTCTATGACTTCACACACCTGCATTCTGACTTCACACACTTCCATTCTATGACTTCACAGACCTCGAATCTGTGACTTCACTCACCTCCACTCTATGACTTCACACTCCTCCATTCTATGACTTCCCACACCTCCTTTCTATGACTTCACCCAACCCCATTTTATGACTTCACACACCTCCATTCTATGACTTCACACACCTCCATTCTTTGATTTCACACACCTTCATTCTTACTTCAGAAACATCCATTCTCTGACTTCACATACCTCCATTCTATGACTACACAAACCTCCATTCTGTGACTTCACACACCTCCATTCTGAGTTCACACACCTCCTTTCTATGACTTCACACACTTCCATTCTATGACTTCACACACCTCCATTCTATGACTTCACACACCTCAATTCTATGACTTCACACACCTCCATTCTATGACTTCACACACCTCCATTCTGTGACTTCACACACCTCCACTCTATGACTTCAAATACCTTCATATTTACTTCACAAACCTCCATTCTGTGACTTCACACACCTCCATTCTGTGACTTCACACACCTTCATTCTGACTTCACACACCTCCATTCTGTGACTTCACACACCTCAATTCTGTGACTTCACACACCTCCATTCTGATTTCACACACCTCCATTCTATGATTTCACACACCTCCATTCTATGACTTCACACACCTCCATTCTGTGAATTCACACATATCCTTTTTGACTTCACACACCTCCATTTTATGAATTCACACACCTCCATTTTATGACTTCACACACCTCCATTCTATGACTTCACACACCTCCATTCTGTGACTTCACACACCTCCATTATATGACTTCACAAACCTCCATTCTGAGTTCACAGACCTCCATTCTATGACTTCACTCACCTCCATTCTATGACTTCACTCACCTCCATTCTGACTTCACACACCTCCATTCTGACTTCACACACCTCAATTCTGTGACTTCACACACCTCCATTCTATGATTTCACACACTTCCATTCTATGACTTCACACACCTCCATTCTGTGGCTTCACACACCTACATTCTGATTTCACACACCTACATTCTGTGACTTCACACACCTGCATTCTGTGATTTCACACACCTCCAATCTGACTTCACACACCTCCATTCTATGACTTCACACACCTCCATTCGTTGACATCAAAAACCACCATTCTATGACTTCACACAACTCCATTTTGACTTCACACACCTCCATTCTATGAGTTCACACACCTCCATTTCATGACTTCACACACCTCCATTCTATGACTTCACACACCTCAATTCTATGACTTCACACACCTCCATTCTATGACTTCACACACCTCCATTCTGTGACTTCACACCCCTCCACTCTATGACTTCAAACACCTTCATTCTTACTTCACAAACATCCATTCTGTGACTTCACACACCTCCATTCTGTGACTTCACAAACCTTCATTCTGACTTCACACACCTCCATTCTGTGACTTCACACACCTCAATTCTGTGACTTCACACACCTCCATTCTGACTTCACACACCTCCATTCTGACTTCACACACCTCAATTCTTTGACTTCACACACCTCATTTCTGAGTTGACACACCTCCATTCTGTGATTTCACACACCTCCAATCAGACTTCACACAACTCCATTCTATGACTTCAAACACATCCACTCGTTGACATCAAAAACAACAATTCTATGACTTCACACAACTCCAATGTGACTTCACACACCTCCATTCTATGAATTCACACACCTCCATTTTATGACTTCACACACCTCCATTCTATGACTTCACACACCTCCATTATGTGACTTCACACACCTCCATTCTATGACTTCACAAACCTCCATTCTGAGTTCACAGTCCTCCATTCTATGACTTCACACACCTCCATTCTATGTCTTCACACACCTCCATTCTATGACTTCACACACCTCCATTCTGTGACTTCATACACCTCCATTCTATGACTTCACACACCTCCATTCTATGACTTCACACACCTGCAATTTTACTTCACACACCTTCATTCCATGAGTTCACACACCTGCATTGTGGCTTCACACACCTCCATTCTATGATTTCACACACCTCCTTTCTGACTTCACACACCTCCATTCTGACTTCACACACCTCTATTCTGTGTCTTCACAGACCTCCATTCTGTGACTTCACACACCTCCATTTTGACTTCACACACTTCAATTCTGTGACTTCACACACCTCCTGTTGTTAGCCAGAGTGGAATCAAACTGTACCTTGGCTTGCATCAGACGATGGCTTTATTGTCTTATTGCTTTCTGGCCCTATTCTATGCAAATGACCTGAGAATTACCATATGAATGTAACACCTGGAGGTTCCCTGGGTCAGGAGGAGGGAAGAAGGGGGAGTGGAAAATAAACCGGCAGTCTCGGCAGTCTTTACCTGGACTGCGGACATCCCGGACCCGCTGTGTCTGTCTCTCTTCTATTTCTTGCTAGTCCTTGCCCCCGATTTCAGGAACCCCAATCTGCGAACCCTGGTTTGCCGCCGGTTGTCCCCGGCAACCTACATTCTGTGACTTCACACATCTCCATTCTTTGACTTCACACACCTACATTCTTGGACTTCACACACCTCCATTCCATGACTTCACACACCTCAATTCTATGAGTTCACACACCTCCATTCTATGAGTTCACACACCTCCATTTTGACTTCACACACCTCCATTCTATGACTTCACACACCTTCATTCTTACTTTAGAAATATCCATTCTATGACTTCACACACCTCCATTGTATGACTTCACAAACCTCCATTCTGAGACTTCACACACCTCCATTCTGGGTTCACACAACTCCATTCTATGACTTCACACACTTCCATTCTATGACTTCACACACCTCCATTCTTTGACTTCAAACACCTCCATTTTGAGTACACAAACCTCCATTCTGTGACTTCACACACCTCCATTCTATGAATTCACACACATCCATTCTATGACTTCACACACCTCCATTCTATGACTTCACACACCTCCATTCTATGAATTCACACACCTCCATTCTTTGAGTTCACACACCTCCATTCTGACTTCACACACCTTCATTGTATGACTTCACACACCTCAATTCTATGACTTCACACACCTCCATTCTATAACTTCACACACCTCCATTCTGTGACGTCACACACCTCCATTCTATGACTTCAAACACCTTCATTCTTTCTTCACAAACATCCATTCTGTGACTTCACACACCTCCCTTCTGTGACTTCACACCTGCATTCTGACTTCACACACCTCTATTCTGTGAATTCACACACCTCAATTCTGTGACTTCACACACCTCCATTCTGACTTCACACACCTCCATTCTATGACTTCACACACCTTCATTCTATGACTTGACACACCTCCATTCTGTGACTTCACGCACCTCCGTTCTATGACTTCACACACCTCCATTCTGTGACTTCACACACCTTGATTCTCTGATTTCACATACCTCCATTCTGACTTCATACACCTCCATTCTATGACTTCACACACCTCCATTCTGACTTCACACAGCTCCATTGTGTGACTTCACAAAACTCCATTCTATGATTTCACACACCTCCATACAATGACTTCACACACCTCCATCTATGACTTCACACAACTCCATTCTTAGTTCACACACCTCCATTCTCTGACTTCACACACCTCCATTCTGATTTCACACAGCTCCATTGTGTGACTTCACAAAACTCCATTCTATGATTTCACACACCTCCATAATATGACTTCACACACCTCCATCTATGACTTCACAAACCTCCATTCTGAGTTCACACACCTCCATTCTCTGACTTCACACACCTCCATTCTGACTTCACTCACCTCCATTGTATGACTTCACACACCACCATTCTGTGACTTCACACACCTCCATTCTATGACTTCACACACTTCAATTGTGACGTCACACACCTCCATTCTATGAATTCACAAATCTCCATTCTATGACTTCACACACCTCCATTCTGACTTTACACACCTCCATTCTATGACTTCATAGACCTCGAATCTGTGTCTTCAGTCACCTCCACTGTATGACTTCACACTCCTCCATTCTATGACTTCCCACACCTCCTTTCTATGACTTCACCCACCTCCCTTTATTACCGCACACCTCCATTCGAGACTTCACACACCTCCATTGTGTGATTTCACACACATCCATTCTGTGACTTCACACACCTCCATTCTTTGACTTCACACACCTCTATTCTATGACTTCACACACCTTTATTCTTACTTCACAAACATCCATTCTATGACTTCACACACCTCCATTCTTTGACTTCAAACACCTCCATTTTGAGTACACAAACCTCCATTCTGCGACTTCACACACCTCCATTCTATGAATTCACACACATCCATTCTATGACTTCACACACCTCCATTCTATGACTTCACACACCTCCATTCTATGAATTCACACACCTCCATTCTTTGAGTTCACACACCTCAATTCTGACTTCACACACCTTCATTGTATGACTTCACACACCTCAAATCTATGACTTCACACACCTCCATTCTATAACTTCACACACCTCCATTCTGTGACGTCACACACCTCCATTCTATGACTTCAAACACCTTCATTCTTTCTTCACAAACATCCATTCTGTGACTTCACACACCTCCCTTCTGTGACTTCACACCTGCATTCTGACTTCACACACCTCTATTCTGTGAATTCACACACCTCAATTCTGTGACTTCACACACATCCATTCTGACTTCACACACCTCCATTCTATGTTTTCACACACCTCCATTCTATGACTTCACACACCTCCATTCTATGAATTCACACACCTCCATTCTGTGACTTCACACACCTCCATTGTGAGTTCACATACCTCCATTCTGTGATTCACACACTTTCATTCTGTGACTTCACACACCTCCATTCTATGACTTCACACACCTTCATTCTATGACTTGACACACCTCCATTCTGTGACTTCACGCACCTCCGTTCTATGACTTCACACACCTCCATTCTGTGACTTCACACACCTTGATTCTATGATTTCACATACCTCCATTCTGACTTCATACACCTCCATTCTATGACTTCACACACCTCCATTCTGACTTCACACAGCTCCATTGTGTGACTTCACAAAACTCCATTCTATGATTTCACACACCTCCATACAATGACTTCACACACCTCCATCTATGACTTCACACAACTCCATTCTTAGTTCACACACCTCCATTCTCTGACTTCACACACCTCCATTCTGATTTCACACAGCTCCATTGTGTGACTTCACAAAACTCCATTCTATGATTTCACACACCTCCATAATATGACTTCACACACCTCCATCTATGACTTCACAAACCTCCATTCTGAGTTCACACACCTCCATTCTCTGACTTCACACACCTCCATTCTGACTTCACTCACCTCCATTGTATGACTTCACACACCACCATTCTGTGACTTCACACACCTCCATTCTATGACTTCACACACTTCAATTGTGACGTCACACACCTCCATTCTATGAATTCACAAATCTCCATTCTATGACTTCACACACCTCCATTCTGACTTTACACACCTCCATTCTATGACTTCATAGACCTCGAATCTGTGTCTTCAGTCACCTCCACTGTATGACTTCACACTCCTCCATTCTATGACTTCCCACACCTCCTTTCTATGACTTCACCCACCTCCCTTTATTACCGCACACCTCCATTCGAGACTTCACACACCTCCATTGTGTGATTTCACACACATCCATTCTGTGACTTCACACACCTCCATTCTTTGACTTCACACACCTCTATTCTATGACTTCACACACCTTCATTCTTACTTCACAAACATCCATTCTATGACTTCACACACCTCCATTCTATGATTTCACACACCTCCATTCTGTGATTCACACACCTGCATTCTGTGTTCACACACCTCAATTCTGTGACTTCACACACCTCCATTCTGACTTCACACACCTCCATTCTATAACTTCACACACCTTCATTGTATGACTTCGCACACCTCCATTCTGTGACTTCACACACCTCCATTCTGAGTTGACACACCTCCATTCAGTGACTTCACACACCTCCATTCTGACTTCACACAGCTCCATTCTATGACTTCACACAACTCCATTCTGTCACATCACACACCTGCATTCTATGACTTCACACACCTTCATTCTTATTTCACAAAAATCCATTCTATGACTTCACACAACTCCATTCTATGACTTCACACACCTCCATTTTTTGACTTCACACACCTCCATTCTAAGATTTCACAAACCTCCATTGTGACTTCACACACCTCCATTCTATGAGTTCACACACCTCCATTCTGACTTCACACAGCTCCATTCTGTGACTTCACAAAACTCCATTCTATGATTCCACACACCTCCATACTATGTCTTCACACACCTCCATCTATGACTTCACACACCTCCATTCTGAGTTCACACACCTACACTCTGTGACTTCACACACCTCCATTCTGACTTCACACACCTTCATTGTATGACTTCACACACCTCAATTCTATGACTTCACACACCTCCATTCTATGAATTCACACACCTCCATTCTGTGACTTCACACACCTCCATTCTATGACTTCACACACCTCCATTCTGTGACTTCACCCACCTCCATTCTGAGTTCACACACCTCCATTCTGTGACTTCACACACCTTCATTCTGTGACTTCACACACCTCCATTCTATGACTTCACACACCTCCATTCTGTGACTTCATACACCTCCATTCTGTGACTTCACACACCTCCATTCTATGACTTCACACAACTCCATTGTGACTTCACACACCTCAATTCTATGATTTCACACACCTCCATTCTGACTTCACACACCTCCATTCTTTTACTTCACACACCTCCATTCTGACTTCACACAGCTCCATTCTGTGACTTCACAAAACTCCATTCTATGATTTGACACACCTCCATACTATGACTTCACACACCTCCATCTATGACTTCACACAACTCCATTCTGATTTCACACACCTCCACTCTGTGACTTCACACACCTCCATTCTGACTTCAAACACCTCCGTTGTATGACTTCACACACCTCCATTCTGTGACTTCACACACTTCCATTATAACGTCACACACCACCATTCTATGAGTTCACACATCTCCATTCTATGACTTCACACACCTGCATTCTGACTTCACACACTTCCATTCTATGACTTCACAGACCTCGAATCTGTGACTTCACTCACCTCCACTCTATGACTTCACACTCCTCCATTCTATGACTTCCCACACCTCCTTTCTATGACTTCACCCAACCCCATTTTATGACTTCACACCTCCATTCTGACTTCACACACCTCCATTCTGTGACTTCACACACCTCCATTCTATGACTTCACACACCTCCATTCTTTGATTTCACACACCTTCATTCTTACTTCAGAAACATCCATTCTCTGACTTCACATACCTCCATTCTATGACTACACAAACCTCCATTCTGTGACTTCACACACCTCCATTCTGAGTTCACACACCTCCTTTCTATGACTTCACACACTTCCATTCTATGACTTCACACACCTCCATTCTATGACTTCACACACCTCAATTCTATGACTTCACACACCTCCATTCTATGACTTCACACACCTCCATTCTGTGACTTCACACACCTCCACTCTAGGACTTCAAATACCTTCATTCTTACTTCACAAACCTCCATTCTGTGACTTCACACACCTCCATTCTGTGACTTCACACACCTTCATTCTGACTTCACACACCTCCATTCTGTGACTTCACACACCTCAATTCTGTGACTTCACACACCTCCATTCTGATTTCACACACCTCCATTCTATGATTTCACACACCTCCATTCTATGACTTCACACACCTCCATTCTGTGAATTCACACATATCCTTTTTGACTTCACACACCTCCATTTTATGAATTCACACACCTCCATTTTATGACTTCACACACCTCCATTCTATGACTTCACACACCTCCATTCTGTGACTTCACACACCTCCATTATATGACTTCACAAACCTCCATTCTGAGTTCACAGACCTCCATTCTATGACTTCACTCACCTCCATTCTATGACTTCACTCACCTCCATTCTGACTTCACACACCTCCATTCTGACTTCACACACCTCAATTCTGTGACTTCACACACCTCCATTCTATGATTTCACACACTTCCATTCTATGACTTCACACACCTCCATTCTGTGGCTTCACACACCTACATTCTGATTTCACACACCTACATTCTGTGACTTCACACACCTGCATTCTGTGATTTCACACACCTCCAATCTGACTTCACACACCTACATTCTATGACTTCACACACCTCCATTCGTTGACATCAAAAACCACCATTCTATGACTTCACACAACTCCATTTTGACTTCACACACCTCCATTCTATGAGTTCACACACCTCCATTTCATGACTTCACACACCTCCATTCTATGACTTCACACACCTCAATTCTATGACTTCACACACCTCCATTCTATGACTTCACACACCTCCATTCTGTGACTTCACACCCCTCCACTCTATGACTTCAAACACCTTCATTCTTACTTCACAAACATCCATTCTGTGACTTCACACACCTCCATTCTGTGACTTCACAAACCTTCATTCTGACTTCACACACCTCCATTCTGTGACTTCACACAACTCAATTCTGTGACTTCACACACCTCCATTCTGACTTCACACACCTCCGTTCTATGATTTCACACACCTCCATTCTATGACTTCACACACCTCCATTCTGTGACTTCACACACCACCTTTTTGACTTCACACACCTCCATTCTGTGACTTCACACACATCCATTCTGTGACTTCACACACCTCCGTTTTGACTTCACACCCTTGCATTCTGTGACTTCACACACCTCCATTCTGTGACTTCACACACCTCTATTGTTTCACTTCACACACCTCCATACTTTGACTTCACACACCTCCATTCCATGACTTCACACACCTCCATTCTATGAGTTCACACACCTCCATTCTATGAGTTCACACACCTCCAATTTGACTTCACACACCTCCATTCTATGACTTCACACACCTTCATTCTTACTTCAGAAACATCCATTCTCTGACTTCACACACCTCCATTTTATGACTTCACAAACCTCCATTCTGTGACTTCACACACCTCCATTCTGTGACTTCACACACCTCCATTCTTCCTTCACACACCTCCATTCTATGACTTCACACACTTCCATTCTATGACTTCACACACCTCCATTCTGTGGCTTCACACAGCTCCATTCTGAGTTCACACACCTCCATTCTATGACTTCACACACCTCCATTGTGTGACTTCACACACCTCCATTCTCTGACTTCACACACCTCGATCCTATGACTTCACACACCTCCATTCTATGAATTCGCACACCTCCATTCTGTGATTTCACACACCTCCATTCTATGACTTCACAGACCTCCATTCTGTGACTTCAAACACCTCCATTCTGAGTACACACACACCCATTCTATGACTTCACAAACCCCCTTCTGAGTTCACAGACCTCCATTCTATGACTTCACACACTTCCATTCTATGACTTCACACACCTCCATTCTGACTTCACACACCTCCATTCTGACTTCACACACCTCAATTCTTTGACTTCACACACCTCATTTCTGAGTTGACACACCTCCATTCTGTGATTTCACACACCTCCAATCAGACTTAACACAACTCCATTCTATGACTTCACACACATCCACTCGTTGACATCAAAAACAACAATTCTATGACTTCACACAACTCCAATGTGACTTCACACACCTCCATTCTATGAATTCACACACCTCCATTTTATGACTTCACACACCTCCATTCTATGACTTCACACACCTCCATTATGTGACTTCACACACCTCCATTCTATGACTTCACAAACCTCAATTCTGAGTTCACAGTCCTCCATTCTATGACTTCACACACCTCCATTCTATGTCTTCACACACCTCCATTCTATGACTTCACACACCTCCATTCTGTGACTTCATACACCTCCATTCTATGACTTCACACACCTCCATTCTATGACTTCACACACCTGCAATTTTACTTCACACACCTTCATTCCATGAGTTCACACACCTGCATTGTGGCTTCACACACCTCCATTCTATGATTTCACACACCTCCTTTCTGACTTCACACACCTCCATTCTGACTTCACACACCTCTATTCTGTGTCTTCACAGACCTCCATTCTGTGACTTCACACACCTCCATTTTGACTTCACACACTTCAATTCTGTGACTTCACACACCTCCTGTTGTTAGCCAGAGTGGAATCAAACTGTACCTTGGCTTGCATCAGACGATGGCTTTATTGTCTTATTGCTTTCTGGCCCTATTCTATGCAAATGACCTGAGAATTACCATATGAATGTAACACCTGGAGGTTCCCTGGGTCAGGAGGAGGGAAGAAGGGGGAGTGGAAAATAAACCGGCAGTCTCGGCAGTCTTTACCTGGACTGCGGACATCCCGGACCCGCTGTGTCTGTCTCTCTTCTATTTCTTGCTAGTCCTTGCCCCCGATTTCAGGAACCCCAATCTGCGAACCCTGGTTTGCCGCCGGTTGTCCCCGGCAACCTACATTCTGTGACTTCACACATCTCCATTCTTTGACTTCACACACCTACATTCTTGGACTTCACACACCTCCATTCCATGACTTCACACACCTCAATTCTATGAGTTCACACACCTCCATTCTATGAGTTCACACACCTCCATTTTGACTTCACACACCTCCATTCTATGACTTCACACACCTTCATTCTTACTTTAGAAACATCCATTCTATGACTTCACACACCTCCATTGTATGACTTCACAAACCTCCATTCTGAGACTTCACACACCTCCATTCTGGGTTCACACAACTCCATTCTATGACTTCACACACTTCCATTCTATGACTTCACACACCTCCATTCTTTGACTTCAAACACCTCCATTTTGAGTACACAAACCTCCATTCTGTGACTTCACACACCTCCATTCTATGAATTCACACACATCCATTCTATGACTTCACACACCTCCATTCTATGACTTCACACACCTCCATTCTATGAATTCACACACCTCCATTCTGACTTCACACACCTTCATTGTATGACTTCACACAACTCAATTCTATGACTTCACACACCTCCATTCTATAACTTCACACACCTCCATTCTGTGACGTCACACACCTCCATTCTATGACTTCAAACACCTTCATTCTTTCTTCACAAACATCCATTCTGTGACTTCACACACCTCCCTTCTGTGACTTCACACCTGCATTCTGACTTCACACACCTCTATTCTGTGAATTCACACACCTCAATTCTGTGACTTCACACACCTCCATTCTGACTTCACACACCTCCATTCTATGTTTTCACACACCTCCATTCTATGACTTCACACACCTCCATTCTATGAATTCACACACCTCCATTCTGTGACTTCACACACCTCCATTGTGAGTTCACATACCTCCATTCTGTGATTCACACACATTCATTCTGTGACTTCACACACCTCCATTCTATGACTTCACACACCTTCATTCTATGACTTCACACACCTCCATTCTGTGACTTCACGCACCTCCATTCTATGACTTCACACACCTCCATTCTGTGACTTCACACACCTTGATTCTATGATTTCACATACCTCCATTCTGACTTCATACACCTCCATTCTATGACTTCACACACCTCCATTCTGACTTCACACAGCTCCATTGTGTGACTTCACAAAATTCCATTCTATGATTTCACACACCTCCATACAATGACTTCACACACCTCCATCTATGACTTCACACAACTCCATTCTGAGTTCACACACCTCCATTCTCTGACTTCACACACCTCCATTCTGACTTCACTCACCTCCATTATATGACTTCACACACCTCCATTCTGTGATTTCACACACCTCCATTCTATGACTACACACACTTTAATTGTGACGTCACACACCTCCATTCTATGAATTCACAAATCTCCATTCTATGACTTCACACACATCCATTCTGACTTCACACACCTCCATTCTATGAGTTCACACACCTCCATTTCATGACTTCACACACCTCCATTCTATGACTTCACACACCTCAATTCTATGACTTCACACACCTCCATTCTATGACTTCACAAACCTCCATTCTGTGACTTCACACCCCTCCACTCTATGACTTCAAATACCTTCATTCTTACTTCACAAACACCCATTCTGTGACTTCACACACCTCCATTCTGTGACTTCACAAACCTTCATTCTGACTTCACACACCTCCATTCTGTGACTTCACACACCTCAATTCTGTGACTTCACACACCTCCATTCTGACTTCACACACCTCCGTTCTATGATTTCACACACCTCCATTCTATGACTTCACACACCTCCATTCTGTGACTTCACACACCTCCATTCCATGACTTCACACACCTCCATTCTATGAGTTCACACACCTCCATTCTATGAGTTCACACACCTCTGTTTTGACTTCACACACCTCCATTCTATGACTTCACACACCTTCATTCTTACTTCAGAAACATCCATTCTCTGACTTCACACACCTCCAGTTTATGACTTCACAAACCTCCATTCTGTGACTTCACACACCTCCATTCTGTGACTTCACACACCTCCATTCTTCCTTCACACACCTCCATTCTATGACTTCACACACTTCCATTCTATGACTTCACACACCTCCATTCTGTGGCTTCACACACCTCCATTCCGAGTTCACACACCTCCATTCTATGACTTCACACACTTCCATTGTGTGTCTTCACACACCTCCATTCTGTGACTTCACACACCTCGATCCTATGACTTCACACACATCCATTCTATTAATTCACACACCTCCATTCTGTGATTTCACACACACCTCCATTCTATGACTTCACACACCTCCATTCTGTGACTTCAAACACCTCCATTCTGAGTTCACACACCTCCATTCTATGACTTCACAAACCCCCATTCTGAGTTCACAGACCTCCACTCTATGACTTCACACACTTCCATTCTATGACTTCACACACCTCCATTCTGACTTCACACACCTCCATTCTGACTTCACACACCTCAATTCTTTGACTTCACACACCTCCATTCTATGATTTCTCACACCTTTATTCTATGACTTCACACACCTCCATTCTATGACTTCACACACCTCATTTCTGAGTTGACACACCTCCATTCTGTGATTTCACACACCTCCAATCAGACTTCACACAACTCCATTCTATGACTTCACACACCTCCATTCGTTGACATCAAAAACAACAATTCTATGACTTCACACAACTCCAATGTGACTTCACACACCTCCATTCTATGAATTCACACACCTCCATTTTATGACTTCACAAAACTCCATTCTGTGATTCACACACCTGCATTCTGTGTTCACACACAGCAATTCTGTGACTTCACACACATCCATTTTGACTTCACACACTTCCATTCCATAACTTCACACACCTCCATTCTATGACTTCACACACCTCGATTCTGTGACTTCACACACCTCCATTCTGAGTTGACACACCTCCATTCTGACTTTACACAGCTCCATTCTATGACTTCACACAACTCCATTCTGTCACGTCACACACCTCCATTCTATGACTTCACACACCTTCATTCTTATTTCACAAAAATCCATTCTATGACTTCACACACTTCCATTCTATGACTTCACACACCTCCATTTTTTGACTTCACACACCTCCATTCTAAGATTTCACACACCTCCATTGTGACTTCACACACCTCCATTCTATGAGTTCACACACCTCCATTCTGACTTCACACAGCTCCATTCTGTGACTTCACAAAACTCCATTCTATGATTCCACACACCTCCATACTATGTCTTCACACACCTCCATCTATGACTTCACACACCTCCATTCTGAATTCACACACCTTCATTCTGTGACTTCACACACCTCCATTCTGACTTCACACACCTTCATTGTATGACATCACACACCTCCATTCTATGACTTCAAACACCTTCATTCTTACTTCACAAACATCCATTCTGTGACTTCACACACCTCCCTTCTGTGACTTCATACCTACATTCTGACTTCACACACCTCTATTCTGTGAATTCACACACCTCAATTCTGTGACTTCACGCACCTCCATTCTGACTTCACACACCTCCATTCTATGTTTTCACACACCTCCATTCTGTGACTTCACACACCTCCATTCTATGACTTCACACACTTCAATTGTGACGTCACACACCTCCATTCTATGAATTCACAAATCTCCATTCTATGACTTCACACACCTCCATTCTTACTTTACACACCTCCATTCTATGACTTCATAGACCTCGAATCTGTGTCTTCAGTCACCTCCACTGTATGACTTCACACTCCTCCATTCTATGACTTCCCACACCTCCTTTCTATGACTTCACCCACCTCCCTTTATTACCGCACACCTCCATTCGAGACTTCACACACCTCCATTGTGTGACTTCACACACCTCCATTCTGTGACTTCACACACCTCCATTCTTTGACTTCACACACCTCTATTCTATGACTTCACACACCTTCATTCTTACTTCACAAACATCCATTCTATGACTTCACACACCTCCATTCTATGATTTCACACACCTCCATTCTGTGATTCACACACCTGCATTCTGTGTTCACACACCTCAATTCTGTGACTTCACACACCTCCATTCTGACTTCACACACCTCCATTCTATAACTTCACACACCTTCATTGTATGACTTCGCACACCTCCATTCTGTGACTTCACACACCTCCATTCTGAGTTGACACACCTCCATTCTGTGACTTCACACACCTCCATTCTGACTTCACACAGCCCCATTCTATGACTTCACACAACTCCATTCTGTCACGTCACACACCTGCATTCTATGACTTCACACACCTTCATTCTTATTTCACAAAAATCCATTCTATGACTTCACACACCTCCATGCTATGACTTCACACACCTCCATTTTTTGACTTCACACACCTCCATTCTAAGATTTCACACACCTCCATTGTGACTTCACACACCTCCATTCTATGAGTTCACACACCTCCATTCTGACTTCACACAGCTCCATTCTGTGACTTCACAAAACTCCATTCTATGATTCCACACACCTCCATACTATGTCTTCACACACCTCCATCTATGACTTCACACACCTCCATTCTGAGTTCACACACCTACACTCTGTGACTTCACACACCTCCATTCTGACTTCACACACCTTCATTGTATGACTTCACACACCTCAATTCTATGACTTCACACACCTCCATTCTATGAATTCACACACCTCCATTCTGTGACTTCACACACCTCCATTCTATGACTTCACACACCTCCATTCTGTGACTTCACCCACCTCCATTCTGAGTTCACACACCTCCATTCTCTGACTTCACACACCTTCATTCTGTGACTTCACACACCTCCATTCTATGACTTCACACACCTCCATTCTGTGACTTCATACACCTCCATTCTGTGACTTCACACACCTCCATTCTATGACTTCACACAACTCCATTGTGACTTCACACACCTCAATTCTATGATTTCACACACCTCCATTCTGACTTCACACACCTCCATTCTATTACTTCACACACCTCCATTCTGACTTCACACAGCTCCATTCTGTGACTTCACAAAACTCCATTCTATGATTTGACACACCTCCATACTATGACTTCACACACCTCCATCTATGACTTCACACAACACCATTCTGATTTCACACACCTCCACTCTGTGACTTCACACACCTCCATTGTGACTTCAAACACCTCCGTTGTATGACTACACACACCTCCATTCTGTGACTTCACACACTTCCATTATAACGTCACACACCTCCATTCTATGAGTTCACACATCTCCATTCTATGACTTCACACACCTGCATTCTGACTTCACACACTTCCATTCTATGACTTCACAGACCTCGAATCTGTGACTTCACTAACCTCCACTCTATGACTTCACACTCCTCCATTCTATGACTTCCCACACCTCCTTTCTATGACTTCACCCAACCCCATTCTATGACTTCACACCTCCATTCTGACTTCACACACCTCCATTCTGTGACTTCACACACCTCCATTCTATGACTTCACACACCTCCATTCTTTGATTTCACACACCTTCATTCTTACTTCAGAAACATCCATTCTCTGACTTCACACACCTCCATTCTATGACTACACAAACCTCCATTCTGTGACTTCACACACTTCCATTCTGAGTTCACACACCTCCTTTCTATGACTTCACACACTTCCATTCTATGACTTCACACACCTCCATTCTATGACTTCACACACCTCAATTCTATGACTTCACACACCTCCATTCTATGACTTCACACACCTCCATTCTGTGACTTCACACACCTCCACTCTATGACTTCAAACACCTTCATTCTTACTTCACAAACATCCATTCTGTGACTTCACACACCTCCATTCTGTGACTTCACACACCTTCATTCTGACTTCACACACCTCCATTCTGTGACTTCACACACCTCAATTCTGTGACTTCACACACCTCCATTCTGATTTCACACACCTCCATTCTATGATTTCACACACCTCCATTCTATGACTTCACACACCTCCATTCTGTGAATTCACACACCACCTTTTTGACTTCACACACCTCCATTTTATGAATTCCCACACCTCCATTTTATGACTTCACACACCTCCATTCTATGACTTCACACACCTCCATTCTGTGACTTCACACACCTCCATTATATGACTTCACAAACCTCCATTCTGAGTTCACAGACCTCCATTCTATGACTTCACTCACCTCCATTCTATGACTTCACTCACCTCCATTCTGACTTCACACACCTCCATTCTGACTTCACACACCTCAATTCTGTGACTTCACACACCTCCATTCTATGATTTCACACACTTCCATTCTATGACTTCACACACCTCCATTCTGTGGCTTCACACACCTACATTCTGATTTCACACACCTACATTCTGTGACTTCACACACCTCCATTCTGTGATTTCACACACCTCCAATCTGACTTCACACACCTACATTCTATGACTTCACACACCTCCATTCGTTGACATCAAAAACCACCATTCTATGACTTCACACAACTCCATTTTGACTTCACACACCTCCATTCTATGATTTCACACACCTCCATTTCATGACTTCACACACCTCCATTCTATGACTTCACACACCTCAATTCTATGACTTCACACACCTCCATTCTATGACTTCACACACCTCCATTCTGTGACTTCACACCCCTCCACTCTATGACTTCAAACACCTTCATTCTTACTTCCCAACATCCATTCTGTGACTTCACACACCTCCATTCTGTGACTTCACAAACCTTCATTCTGACTTCACACACCTCCATTCTGTGACTTCACACACTTCAATTCTGTGACTTCACACACCTCCATTCTGACTTCACACACCTCCGTTCTATGATTTCACACACCTCCATTCTATGACTTCACACACCTCCATTCTGTGACTTCACACACCACCTTTTTGACTTCACACACCTCCATTCTATGAGTTCACACACCTCCATTTCATGACTTCACACACCTCCATTCTATGACTTCACACACCTCAATTCTATGACTTCACACATCTCCATTCTATGACTTCACACACCTCCATTCTGTGACTTCACACCCCTCCACTCTATGACTTCAAATACCTTCATTCTTACTTCACAAACACAGATTCTGTGACTTCACACACCTCCATTCTGTGACTTCACAAACCTTCATCTGACTTCACACACCTCCATTCTGTGACTTCACACACCTCAATTCTGTGACTTCACACACCTCCATTCTGACTTCACACACCTCCGTTCTATGATTTAACACACCTCCATTCTATGACTTCACACACCTCCATTCTGTGACTTCACACCCCACCTTTTTGACTTCACACACCTCCATTCTGTGACTTCAGACACAACCATTCTGTGACTTCACACACCTCCGTTTTGACTTCACACACTTCCATTCTGTGACTTCACACACCTCCATTCTGTGACTTCACACACCTCTATTGTTTCACTTCACACACCTCCATACTTTGACTTCACACACCTCCATTCCATGACTTCACACACCTCCATTCTATGAGTCCACACACCTCCATTCTATGAGTTCACACACATCCAATTTGACTTCACACACCTCCATTCTATGACTTCACACACCTTCATTCTTACTTCAGAAACATCCATTCTCTGACTTCACACACCTCCAGTTTATGACTTCACAAACCTCCATTCTGTGACTTCACACACCTCCATTCTGTGACTTCACACACCTCCATTCTTCCTTCACACACCTCCATTCTATGACTTCACACACTTCCATTCTATGACTTCACACACCTCCATTCTGTGGCTTCACACACCTCCATTCCGAGTTCACACACCTCCATTCTATGACTTCACACACTTCCATTGTGTGTCTTCACACACCTCCATTCTGTGACTTCACACAACTAGATCCTATGACTTCACACTCCTCCATTCTATTAATTCACACACCTCCATTCTGTGATTTCACACACCTCCATTCTATGACTTCACACACCTCCATTCTGTGACTTCAAACACCTCCATTCTGAGTTCACACACCTCCATTCTATGACTTCACAAACCCCCATTCTGAGTTCACAGACCTCCACTCTATGACTTCACACACTTCCATTCTATGACTTCACACACCTCCATTCTGACTTCACACACCTCCATTCTGACTTCACACACCTCAATTCTTTGACTTCACAAACCTCCATTCTATGATTTCTCACACCTCCATTCTATGACTTCACACACCTCCATTCTATGACTTCACACACCTCATTTCTGAGTTGACACACCTCCATTCTGTGATTTCACACACCTCCAATCAGACTTCACACAACTCCATTCTATGACTTCACACACCTCCATTCGTTGACATCAAAAACAACAATTCTATGACTTCACACAACTCCAATTTGAATTCACACACCTCCATTCTATGAATTCTCACACCTCCATTTTATGACTTCACAAAACTCCATTCTGTGATTCACACACCTGCATTCTGTGTTCACACACAGCAATTCTGTGACTTCACACACCTCCATTTTGACTTCACACACTTCCATTCTATAACTTCACACACCTCCATTCTATGACTTCACACACCTCCATTCTGTGACTTCACACACCTCCATTCTGAGTTGACACACCTCCATTCTGACTTCACACAGCTCCATTCTATGACTTCACACAACTCCATTCTGTCACGTCACACACCTCCATTCTATGACTTCACACACCTTCATTCTTATTTCACAAAAATCCATTCTATGACTTCACACACCTCCATTCTATGACTTCACACACCTCCATTTTTTGACTTCACACACCTCCATTCTAAGATTTCACACACCTCCATTGTGACTTCACACACCTCCATTCTATGAGTTCACACACCTCCATTCTGACTTCACACAGCTCCATTCTGTGACTTCACAAAACTCCATTCTGTGATTCCACACACCTCCATACTATGTCTTCACACACCTCCATCTATGACTTCACACACCTCCATTCTGAGTTCACACACCTTCATTCTGTGACTTCACACACCTCCATTCTGACTTCACACACCTTCATTGTATGACATCACACACCTCCATTCTATGACTTCAAACACCTTCATTCTTACTTCACAAACATCCATTCTGTGACTTCACACACCTCCCTTCTGTGACTTCATACCTACATTCTGACTTCACACACCTCTATTCTGTGAATTCACACACCTCAATTCTGTGACTTCACGCACCTCCATTCTGACTTCACACACCTCCATTCTATGTTTTCACACACCTCCATTCTATGACTTCACACACCTCCATTCTGATTTCACACAGCTCCATTGTGTGACTTCACAAAACTCCATTCTATGATTTCACACACCTCCATAATATGACTTCACACACCTCCATCTATGACTTCACAAACCTCCATTCTGAGTTCACACACCTCCATTCTCTGACTTCACACACCTCCATTCTGACTTCACTCACCTCCATTGTATGACTTCACACACCTCCATTCTGTGACTTCACACACCTCCATTCTATGACTTCACACACTTCAATTGTGACGTCACACACCTCCATTCTATGAATTCACAAATCTCCATTCTATGACTTCACACACCTCCATTCTGACTTTACACACCTCCATTCTATGACTTCATAGACCTCGAATCTGTGTCTTCAGTCACCTCCACTGTATGACTTCACACTCCTCCATTCTATGACTTCCCACACCTCCTTTCTATGACTTCACCCACCTCCCTTTATTACCGCACACCTCCATTCGAGACTTCACACACCTCCATTGTGTGACTTCACACACCTCCATTCTGTGACTTCACACACCTCCATTCTTTGACTTCACACACCTGTATTCTATGACTTCACACACCTTCATTCTTACTTCACAAACATCCATTCTATGACTTCACACACCTCCATTCTATGATTTCACACACCTCCATTCTGTGATTCACACACCTGCATTCTGTGTTCACACACCTCAATTCTGTGACTTCACACACCTCCATTCTGACTTCACACACCTCCATTCAATAACTTCACACACCTTCATTGTATGACTTCGCACAACTCCATTCTGTGACTTCACACACCTCCATTCTGAGTTGACACACCTCCATTCTGTGACTTCACACACCTCCATTCTGACTTCACACAGCCCCATTCTATGACTTCACACAACTCCATTCTGTCACGTCACACACCTGCATTCTATGACTTCACACACCTTCATTCTTATTTCACAAAAATCCATTCTATGACTTCACACACCTCCATGCTATGACTTCACACACCTCCATTTTTTGACTTCACACACCTCCATTCTAAGATTTCACACACCTCCATTGTGACTTCACACACCTCCATTCTATGAGTTCACACACCTCCATTCTGACTTCACACAGCTCCATTCTGTGACTTCACAAAACTCCATTCTATGATTCCACACACCTCCATACTATGTCTTCACACACCTCCATCTATGACTTCACACACCTCCATTCTGAGTTCACACACCTACACTCTGTGACTTCACACACCTCCATTCTGACTTCACACACCTTCATTGTATGACTTCACACACCTCAATTCTATGACTTCACACACCTCCATTCTATGAATTCACACACCTCCATTCTGTGACTTCACACACCTCCATTCTATGACTTCACACACCTCCATTCTGTGACTTCACCCACCTCCATTCTGAGTTCACACACCTCCATTCTCTGACTTCACACACCTTCATTCTGTGACTTCACACACCTCCATTCTATGACTTCACACACCTCCATTCTGTGACTTCATACACCTCCATTCTGTGACTTCACACACCTCCATTCTATGACTTCACACAACTCCATTGTGACTTCACACACCTCAATTCTATGATTTCACACACCTCCATTCTGACTTCACACACCTCCATTCTATTACGTCACACACCTCCATTCTGACTTCACACAGCTCCATTCTGTGACTTCACAAAACTCCATTCTATGATTTGACACACCTCCATACTATGACTTCACACACCTCCATCTATGACTTCACACAACTCCATTCTGATTTCACACACCTCCACTCTGTGACTTCACACACCTCCATTCTGACTTCAAACACCTCCGTTGTATGACTTCACACACCTCCATTCTGTGACTTCACACACTTCCATTATAACGTCACACACCTCCATTCTATGAGTTCACACATCTCCATTCTATGACTTCACTCACCTGCATTCTGACTTCACACACTTCCATTCTATGACTTCACAGACCTCGAATCTGTGACTTCACTAACCTCCACTCTATGACTTCACACTTCTCCATTCTATGACTTCCCACACCTCCTTTCTATGACTTCACCCAACCCCATTCTATGACTTCACACCTCCATTCTGACTTCACACACCTCCATTCTGTGACTTCACACACCTCCATTCTATGACTTCACACACCTCCATTCTTTGATTTCACACACCTTCATTCTTACTTCAGAAACATCCATTCTCTGACTTCACACACCTCCATTCTATGACTACACAAACCTCCATTCTGTGACTTCACACACCTCCATTCTGAGTTCACACACCTCCTTTCTATGACTTCACACACTTCCATTCTATGACTTCACACACCTCCATTCTATGACTTCACACACCTCAATTCTATGACTTCACACACCTCCATTCTATGACTTCACACACCTCCATTCTGTGACTTCACACACCTCCACTCTATGACTTCAAACACCTTCATTCTTACTTCACAAACATCCATTCTGTGACTTCACACACCTCCATTCTGTGACTTCACACACCTTCATTCTGACTTCACACACCTCCATTCTGTGACTTCACACACCTCAATTCTGTGACTTCACACACCTCCATTCTATGATTTCACACACCTCCATTCTATGACTTCACACACCTCCATTCTGTGAATTCACACACCACCTTTTTGACTTCACACACCTCCATTTTATGAATTCACACACCTCCATTTTATGACTTCACACACCTCCATTCTATGACTTCACACACCTCAATTCTGTGACTTCACACACCTCCATTCTGTGAATTCACACACCACCTTTTTGACTTCACACACCTCCATTTTATGAATTCACACACGTCCATTATATGACTTCACAAACCTCCATTCTGAGTTCACAGACCTCCATTCTATGACTTCACTCACCTCCATTCTATGACTTCACTCACCTCCATTCTGACTTCACACACCTCCATTCTGACTTCACACACCAAATTCTGTGACTTCACACACCTCCATTCTATGATTTCACACACTTCCATTCTATGACTTCACACACCTCCATTCTGTGGCTTCACACACCTACATTCTGATTTCACACACCTACATTCTGTGACTTCACACACCTCCATTCTGTGATTTCACACACCTCCAATCTGACTTCACACACCTACATTCTATGACTTCACACACCTCCATTCGTTGACATCAAAAACCACCATTCTATGACTTCACACAACTCCATTTTGACTTCACACACCTCCATTCTATGAGTTCACACACCTCCATTTCATGACTTCACACACCTCCATTCTATGACTTCACACACCTCCATTCTATGACTTCACACACCTCCATTCTATGACTTCACACACCTCCATTCTGTGACTTCACACCCCTCCACTCTATGACTTCAAACACCTTCATTCTTACTTCCCAACATCCACTCTGTGACTTCACACACCTCCATTCTGTGACTTCACAAACCTTCATTCTGACTTCACACACCTCTATTCTGTGACTTCACACACCTCAATTCTGTGACTTCACACACCTCCATTCTGACTTCACACACCTCCGTTCTATGATTTCACACACCTCCATTCTATGACTTCACACACCTCCATTCTGTGACTTCACACACCACCTTTTTGACTTCACACACCTCCATTCTGTGACTTCACACACATCCATTCTGTGACTTCACACACCTCCGTTTTGACTTCACACACTTCCATTCTGTGACTTCACAAACCTCCATTCTGTGACTTCACACACCTCTATTGTTTCATTTCACACACATCCATACTTTGACTTCACACACCTCCATTCCATGACTTCACACACCTCCATGCTATGAGTTCACACACCTCCATTCTATGAGTTCACACACCTGCAATTTGACTTCACACACCTCCATTCTATGACTTCACGCACCTTCATTCTTACTTCAGAAACATCCATTCTCTGACTTCACACACCTCCTTTTTATGACTTCACAAACCTCCATTCTGTGACTTCACACACCTCCATTCTGTGACTTCACACACCTCCATTCTTCCTTCACACACCTCCATTCTATGACTTCACACACTTCCATTCTGAGTTCACACACCTCCATTCTATGACTTCACACACCTCCATTCTGTGACTTCAAACACCTCCATTCTGACTTCACACAGCTCCATTCTATGACTTCACACAACTCCATTCTGTCAGGTCACACACCTGCATTCTATGACTTCACACACCTTCATTCTTATTTCACAAAAATCCATTCTATGACTTCACACAACTCCATGCTATGACTTCACACACCTCCATTTTTTGACTTCACACACCTCCATTCTAAGATTTCACACACCTTCATTGTGACTTCACACACCTCCATTCTATGAGTTCACACACCTCCATTCTGACTTCACACAGCTCCATTCTGTGACTTCACAAAACTCCATTCTATGATTCCACACACCTCCATACTATGTCTTCACACACCTCCATCTATGACTTCACACACCTCCATTCTGAGTTCACACACCTACACTCTGTGACTTCACACACCTCCATTCTGACTTCACACACCTTCATTGTATGACTTCACACACCTCAATTCTATGACTTCACACACCTCCATTCTATGAATTCACACACCTCCATTCTGTGACTTCACACACCTCCATTCTATGACTTCACACACCTCCATTCTGTGACTTCACCCACCTCCATTCTGAGTTCACACACCTCCATTCTGTTACTTCACACACCTTCATTCTGTGACTTCACACACCTCCATTCTATAACTTCACACACCTCCATTCTGTGACTTCATACACCTCCATTCTGTGACTTCACACACCTCAATTCTATGACTTCACACAACTCCATTGTGACTTCACACACCTCAATTCTATGATTTCACACACCTCCATTGTGACTTCACACACCTCCATTCTATGACTTCACACACCTCCATTCTGACTTCACACAGCTCCATTCTGTGACTTCACAAAACTCCATTCTATGATTTGACACACCTCCATACTATGACTTCACACACCTCCATCTATGACTTCACACACCTCCATTCTGACTTCACACACCTCAATTCTGTGACTTCACCCACCTCCATTCTATGATTTCACACACTTCCATTCTATGACTTCACACACCTCTATTCTGTGGCTTCACACACCTACATTCTGATTTCACACACCTCCATTCTGTGACTTCACACCCCTCCACTCTATGACTTCAAACACCTTCATTCTTACTTCACAAACATCCATTCTGTGACTTCACACACCACCTTTTTGACTTCACACACCTCCATTCTGTGACTTCACACACATCCATTCTGTGACTTCACACACCTCCGTTTTGACTTCACACACTTCAATTCTGTGACTACACACACCTACATTCTGTGACTTCACACACCTCTATTGTTTCACTTCACACACCTCCATACTTTGACTTCACACACCTCCATTCTATGACTTCACACACTTCCATTCTATGACTTCACACACCTCCATTCTGTGGCTTCACACACCTCCATTCTGAGTTCACACACCTCCATTGTATGACTTCACACACCTCCATTGTGTGACTTCACACACCTCCATTCTCTGACTTCACACACCTCGATCCTATGACTTCACACACCTCCATTCTATGAATTCACACACCTCCATTCTGTGATTTCACACACCTCCATTCTATGACTTCATAGACCTCCATTGTGTGACTTCAAACACCTCCATTCTGAGTTCACACACCTCCATTCTATGACTTCACAAACCCCCTTCTGAGTTCACAGACCTCCATTCTATGACTTCACACACTTCCATTCTATGACTTCACACACCTCCATTCTGACTTCACACACCTCCATTCTGACTTCACACACCTCAATTCTTTCACTTCACACACCTCATTTCTGAGTTGACACACCTCCATTCTGTGATTTCACACACCTCCAATCAGACTTCACACAACTCCATTCTATGACTTCACACACCTCCACTCGTTGACATCAAAAACAACAATTCTATGACTTCACACAACTCCAATGTGACTTCACACACCTCCATTCTATGAATTCACACACCTCCATTTTATGACTTCACACACCTCCATTCTATGACTTCACACACCTCCATTATGTGACTTCACACACCTCCATTCTATGACTTCACAAACCTCCATTCTGAGTTCACAGTCCTCCATTCTATGACTTCACACACCTCCATTCTATGTATTCACACACCTCCATTCTATGACTTCACACACCTACATTCTGTGACTTCATACACCTCCATTCTATGACTTCACACACCTCCATTCTATGACTTCACACACCTGCAATTTTACTTCACACACCTTCATTCCATGAGTTCACACACCTGCATTGTGGCTTCACACACCTCCATTCTATGATTTCACACACCTCCTTTCTGACTTCACACACCTCCATTCTGACTTCACACACCTCTATTCTGTGTCTTCACAGACCTCCATTCTGTGACTTCACACACCTCCATTTTGACTTCACACACTTCAATTCTGTGACTTCACACACCTCCTGTTGTTAGCCAGAGTGGAATCAAACTGTACCTTGGCTTGCATCAGACGATGGCTTTATTGTCTTATTGCTTTCTGGCCCTATTCTATGCAAATGACCTGAGAATTACCATATGAATGTAACGCCTGGAGGTTCCCTGGGTCAGGAGGAGGGAAGAAGTGGGAGTGGAAAATAAACCGGCAGTATCGGCAGTCTTTACCTGGACTGCGGACATACCGGACCCGCTGTGTCTGTCTCTCTTCTATTTCTTGCTAGTCCTTGCCCCCGATTTCAGGAACCCCAATCTGCGAACCCTGGTTTGCCGCCGGTTGTCCCCGGCAACCTACATTCTGTGACTTCACACACCTCCATTCTTTGACTTCAAACACCTCCATTTTGAGTACACAAACCTCCATTCTGTGACTTCACACACCTCCATTCTATGAATTCACACACATCCATTCTATGACTTCACACACCTCCATTCTATGACTTCACACACCTCCATTCTATGAATTCACACACCTCCATTCTGTGAGTTCACACACCTCCATTCTGACTTCACACACCTTCATTGTATGACTTCACACACCTCAATTCTATGACTTCACACACCTCCATTCTATAACTTCACACACCTCCATTCTGTGACGTCACACACCTCCATTCTATGACTTCAAACACCTTCATTCTTTCTTCACAAACATCCATTCTGTGACTTCACACACCTCCCTTCTGTGACTTCACACCTGCATTCTGACTTCACACACCTCTATTCTGTGAATTCACACACCTCAATTCTGTGACTTCACACACCTCCATTCTGACTTCACACACCTCCATTCTATGTTTTCACACACCTCCATTCTATGACTTCACACACCTCCATTCTATGAATTCACACACCTCCATTCTGTGACTTCACACACCTCCATTGTGAGTTCACATACCTCCATTCTGTGATTCACACACTTTCATTCTGTGACTTCACACACCTCCATTCTATGACTTCACACACCTTCATTCTATGACTTCACACACCTCCATTCTGTGACTTCACGCACCTCCATTCTATGACTTCACACACCTCCATTCTGTGACTTCACACACCTTGATTCTATGATTTCACATACCTCCATTCTGACTTCATACACCTCCATTCTATGACTTCACACACCTCCATTCTGACTTCACACAGCTCCATTGTGTGACTTCACAAAACTCCATTCTATGATTTCACACACCTCCATACAATGACTTCACACACCTCCATCTATGACTTCACACACCTCCATTCTGAGTTCACACACCTCCATTCTCTGACTTCACACACCTCCATTCTGACTTCACTCACCTCCATTATATGACTTCACACACCTCCATTCTGTGATTTCACACACCTCCATTCTATGACTACACACACTTCAATTGTGACGTCACACACCTCCATTCTATGAATTCACAAATCTCCATTCTATGACTTCACACACATCCATTCTGACTTCACACACCTCCATTCTATGAGTTCACACACCTCCATTTCATGACTTCACACACCTCCATTCTATGACTTCACACACCTCAATTCTATGACTTCACACACCTCCATTCTATGACTTCACACACCTCCATTCTGTGACTTCACACCCCTCCACTCTATGACTTCAAACACCTTCATTCTTACTTCACAAACATCCATTCTGTGACTTCACACACCTCCATTCTGTGACTTCACAAACCTTCATTCTGACTTCACACACCTCCATTCTGTGACTTCACACACCTCAATTCTGTGACTTCACACACCTCCATTCTGTCTTCACACACCTCCGTTCTATGATTTCACACACCTCCATTCTATGACTTCACACACCTCCATTCTGTGACTTCACACACCACCTTTTTGACTTCACACACCTCCATTCTGTGACTTCACACACATCCATTCTGTGACTTCACACACCTCCGTTTTGACTTCACACACTTCAATTCTGTGACTACACACACCTACATTCTGTGACTTCACACACCTCTATTGTTTCACTTCACACACCTCCATACTTTGACTTCACACACCTCCATTCTATGACTTCACACACTTCCATTCTATGACTTCACACACCTCCATTCTGTGGCTTCACACACCTCCATTCTGAGTTCACACACCTCCATTGTATGACTTCACACACCTCCATTGTGTGACTTCACACACCTCCATTCTCTGACTTCACACACCTCGATCCTATGACTTCACACACCTCCATTCTATGAATTCACACACCTCCATTCTGTGATTTCACACACCTCCATTCTATGACTTCATAGACCTCCATTGTGTGACTTCAAACACCTCCATTCTGAGTTCACACACCTCCATTCTATGACTTCACAAACCCCCTTCTGAGTTCACAGACCTCCATTCTATGACTTCACACACTTCCATTCTATGACTTCACACACCTCCATTCTGACTTCACACACCTCCATTCTGACTTCACACACCTCAATTCTTTCACTTCACACACCTCATTTCTGAGTTGACACACCTCCATTCTGTGATTTCACACACCTTCAATCAGACTTCACACAACTCCATTCTATGACTTCACACACCTCCACTCGTTGACATCAAAAACAACAATTCTATGACTTCACACAACTCCAATGTGACTTCACACACCTCCATTCTATGAATTCACACACCTCCATTTTATGACTTCACACACCTCCATTCTATGACTTCACACACCTCCATTATGTGACTTCACACACCTCCATTCTATGACTTCACAAACCTCCATTCTGAGTTCACAGTCCTCCATTCTATGACTTCACACACCTCCATTCTATGTCTTCACACACCTCCATTCTATGACTTCACACACCTACATTCTGTGACTTCATACACCTCCATTCTATGACTTCACACACCTCCATTCTATGACTTCACACACCTGCAATTTTACTTCACACACCTTCATTCCATGAGTTCACACACCTGCATTGTGGCTTCACACACCTCCATTCTATGATTTCACACACCTCCTTTCTGACTTCACACACCTCCATTCTGACTTCACACACCTCTATTCTGTGTCTTCACAGACCTCCATTCTGTGACTTCACACACCTCCATTTTGACTTCACACACTTCAATTCTGTGACTTCACACACCTCCTGTTGTTAGCCAGAGTGGAATCAAACTGTACCTTGGCTTGCATCAGACGATGGCTTTATTGTCTTATTGCTTTCTGGCCCTATTCTATGCAAATGACCTGAGAATTACCATATGAATGTAACACCTGGAGGTTCCCTGGGTCAGGAGGAGGGAAGAAGTGGGAGTGGAAAATAAACCGGCAGTCTTTACCTGGACTGCGGACATCCCGGACCCGCTGTGTCTGTCTCTCTTCTATTTCTTGCTAGTCCTTGCCCCCGATTTCAGGAACCCCAATCTGCGAACCCTGGTTTGCCGCCGGTTGTCCCCGGCAACCTACATTCTGTGACTTCACACATCTCCATTCTTTGACTTCACACACCTACATTCTTGGACTTCACACACCTCCATTCCATGACTTCACACACCTCAATTCTATGAGTTCACACATCTCCATTCTATGAGTTCACACACCTCCATTTTGACTTCACACACCTCCATTCTATGACTTCACACACCTTCATTCTTACTTTAGAAACATCCATTCTATGACTTCACACACCTCCATTGTATGACTTCACAAACCTCCATTCTGAGACTTCACACACCTCCATTCTGGGTTCACACAACTCCATTCTATGACTTCACACACTTCCATTCTATGACTTCACACACCTCCATTCTTTGACTTCAAACACCTCCATTTTGAGTACACAAACCTCCATTCTGTGACTTCACACACCTCCATTCTATGAATACACACACATCCATTCTATGACTTCACACACCTCCATTCTATGACTTCACACACCTCCATTCTATGAATTCACACACCTCCATTCTGTGAGTTCACACACCTCCATTCTGACTTCACACACCTTCATTGTATGACTTCACGCACCTCAATTCTATGACTTCACACACCTCCATTCTATAACTTCACACACCTCCATTCTGTGACGTCACACACCTCCATTCTATGACTTCAAACACCTTCATTCTTTCTTCACAAACATCCATTCTGTGACTTCACACACCTCCCTTCTGTGACTTCACACCTGCATTCTGACTTCACACACCTCTATTCTGTGAATTCACACACCTCAATTCTGTGACTTCACACACCTCCATTCTGACTTCACACACCTCCATTCTATGTTTTCACACACCTCCATTCTATGACTTCACACACCTCCATTCTATGAATTCACACACCTCCATTCTGTGACTTCACACACCTCCATTGTGAGTTCACATACCTCCATTCTGTGATTCACACACTTTCATTCTGTGACTTCACACACCTCCATTCTATGACTTCACACACCTTCATTCTATGACTTCACACACCTCCATTCTGTGACTTCACGCACCTCCATTCTATGACTTCACACACTTCAATTGTGACGTCACACACCTCCATTCTATGAATTCACAAATCTCCATTCTATGACTTCACACACCTCCATTCTGACTTTACACACCTCCATTCTATGACTTCATAGACCTCGAATCTGTGTCTTCAGTCACCTCCACTGTATGACTTCACACTCCTCCATTCTATGACTTCCTACACCTCCTTTCTATGACTTCACCCACCTCCCTTTATTACCGCACACCTCCATTCGAGACTTCACACACCACACACCTCCATTGTGTGACTTCACACACCTCCATTCTGTGACTTCACACACCTCCATTCTTTGACTTCACACACCTCTATTCTATGACTTCACACACCTTCATTCTTACTTCACAAACATCCATTCTATGACTTCACACACCTCCATTCTATGATTTCACACACCTCCATTCTGTGATTCACACACCTGCATTCTGTGTTCACACACCTCAATTCTGTGACTTCACACACCTCCATTCTGACTTCACACACCTCCATTCTATAACTTCACACACCTTCATTGTATGACTTCGCACACCTCCATTCTGTGACTTCACACACCTCCATTCTGAGTTGACACACCTCCATTCTGTGACTTCACACACCTCCATTCTGACTTCACACAGCCCCATTCTATGACTTCACACAACTCCATTCTGTCACATCACACACCTTCATTCTTATTTCACAAAAATCCATTCTATGACTTCACACACCTCCATGCTATGACTTCACACACCTCCATTTTTTGACTTCACACACCTCCATTCTAAGATTTCACACACCTCCATTGTGACTTCACACACCTCCATTCTATGAGTTCACACACCTCCATTCTGACTTCACACAGCTCCATTCTGTGACTTCACAAAACTCCATTCTATGATTCCACACACCTCCATACTATGTCTTCACACACCTCCATCTATGACTTCACACACCTCCATTCTGAGTTCACACACCTACACTCTGTGACTTCACACACCTCCATTCTGACTTCACACACCTTCATTGTATGACTTCACACACCTCAATTCTATGACTTCACACACCTCCATTCTATGAATTCACACACCTCCATTCTGTGACTTCACACACCTCCATTCTATGACTTCACACACCTCCATTCTGTGACTTCACCCACCTCCATTCTGAGTTCACACACCTCCATTCTGTGACTTCACACACCTTCATTCTGTGACTTCACACACCTCCATTCTATGACTTCACACACCTCCATTCTGTGACTTCATACACCTCCATTCTGTGACTTCACACACCTCCATTCTATGACTTCACACAACTCCATTGTGACTTCACACACCTCTATTCTATGATTTCACACACCTCCATTCTGACTTCACACACCTCCATTCTATTACTTCACACACCTCCATTCTGACTTCACACAGCTCCATTCTGTGACTTCACAAAACTCCATTCTATGATTTGACACACTTCCATACTATGACTTCACACACCTCCATCTATGACTTCACACAACTCCATTCTGATTTCACACACCTCCACTCTGTGACTTCACACACCTCCATTCTGACTTCAAACACCTCCGTTGTATGACTTCACACACCTCCATTCTGTGACTTCACACACTTCCATTATAACGTCACACACCTCCATTCTATGAGTTCACACATCTCCATTCTATGACTTCACACACCTGCATTCTGACTTCACACACTTCCATTCTATGACTTCACAGACCTCGAATCTGTGACTTCACTAACCTCCACTCTATGACTTCACACTCCTCCATTCTATGACTTCCCACACCTCCTTTCTATGACTTCACCCAACCCCATTCTATGACTTCACACCTCCATTCTGACTTCACACACCTCCATTCTGTGACTTCACACACCTCCATTCTATGACTTCACACACCTCCATTCTTTGATTTCACACACCTTCATTCTTACTTCAGAAACATCCATTCTCTGACTTCACACACCTCCATTCTATGACTACACAAACCTCCATTCTGTGACTTCACACACCTCCATTCTGACTTCACACACCTCAATTCTGTGACTTCACACACCTCCATTCTATGATTTCACACACTTCCATTCTATGACTTCACACACCTCCATTCTGTGGCTTCACACACCTACATTCTGATTTCACACACCTACATTCTGTGACTTCACACACCTCCATTCTGTGATTTCACACACCTCCAATCTGACTTCACACACCTACATTCTATGACTTCACACACCTCCATTCGTTGACATCAAAAACCACCATTCTATGACTTCACACAACTCCATTTTGACTTCACACACCTCCATTCTATGAGTTCACACACCTCCATTTCATGACTTCACACACCTCCATTCTATGACTTCACACACCTCAATTCTATGACTTCACACACCTCCATTCTATGACTTCACACACCTCCATTCTGTGACTTCACACCCCTCCACTCTATGACTTCAAACACCTTCATTCTTACTTCCCAACATCCACTCTGTGACTTCACACACCTCCATTCTGTGACTTCACAAACCTTCATTCTGACTTCACACACCTCTATTCTGTGACTTCACACACCTCAATTCTGTGACTTCACACACCTCCATTCTATGATTTCACACACCTCCATTCTATGACTTCACACACCTCCATTCTGTGACTTCACACACCACCTTTTTGACTTCACACACCTCCATTCTGTGACTTCACACACATCCATTCTGTGACTTCACACACCTCCGTTTTGACTTCACACACTTCCATTCTGTGACTTCACAAACCTCCATTCTGTGACTTCACACACCTCTATTGTTTCATTTCACACACATCCATACTTTGACTTCACACACCTCCATTCCATGACTTCACACACCTCCATGCTATGAGTTCACACACCTCCATTCTATGAGTTCACACACCTGCAATTTGACTTCACA
This sequence comes from Megascapheus bottae, assembly GCF_031878675.1. Classification (NCBI taxonomy): domain Eukaryota; kingdom Metazoa; phylum Chordata; class Mammalia; order Rodentia; family Geomyidae; genus Megascapheus; species Megascapheus bottae. The sequence goes on from NW_028327593.1 coordinate 137,825, forward strand.
CACCTCCATTCTATGACTTCACGCACCTTCATTCTTACTTCAGAAACATCCATTCTCTGACTTCACACACCTCAATTCTATGACTTCACACACCTCCATTCTATGAATTCACACACCTCCATTTTGACTTCACACACCTCCATTCTATGACTTCACACACCTTCATTCTTACTTTAGAAACATCCATTCTATGACTTCACACACCTCCATTGTATGACTTCACAAACCTCCATTCTGAGACTTCACACACCTCCATTCTGGGTTCACACAACTCCATTCTATGACTTCACACACTTCCATTCTATGACTTCACACACCTCCATTCTTTGACTTCAAACACCTCCATTTTGAGTACACAAACCTCCATTCTGTGACTTCACACACCTCCATTCTATGAATTCACACACATCCATTCTATGACTTCACACACCTCCATTCTATGACTTCACACACCTCCATTCTATGAATTCACACACCTCCATTCTGTGAGTTCACACACCTCCATTCTGACTTCACACACCTTCATTCTATGACTTCACGCACCTCAATTCTATGACTTCACACACCTCCATTCTATAACTTCACACACCTCCATTCTGTGACGTCACACACCTCCATTCTATGACTTCAAACACCTTCATTCTTTCTTCACAAACATCCATTCTGTGACTTCACACACCTCCCTTCTGTGACTTCACACCTGCATTCTGACTTCACACACCTCTATTCTGTGAATTCACACACGTCAATTCTGTGACTTCACACACCTCCATTCTGACTTCACACACCTCCATTCTATGTTTTCACACACCTCCATTCTATGACTTCACACACCTCCATTCTATGAATTCACACACCTCCATTCTGTGACTTCACACACCTCCATTGTGAGTTCACATACCTCCATTCTGTGATTCACACACTTTCATTCTGTGACTTCACACACCTCCACTCTATGACTTCACACACCTTCATTCTATGACTTCACACACCTCCATTCTGTGACTTCACGCACCTCCATTCTATGACTTCACACACCTCCATTCTGTGACTTCACACACCTTGATTCTATGATTTCACATACCTCCATTCTGACTTCATACACCTCCATTCTCTGACTTCCCACACCTCCATTCTGATTTCACACAGCTCCATTGTGTGACTTCACAAAACTCCATTCTATGATTTCACACACCTCCATAATATGACTTCACACACCTCCATCTATGACTTCACAAACCTCCATTCTGAGTTCACACACCTCCATTCTCTGACTTCACACACCTCCATTCTGACTTCACTTACCTCCATTGTATGACTTCACACACCACCATTCTGTGACTTCACACACCTCCATTCTATGACTTCACACACTTCAATTGTGACGTCACACACCTCCATTCTATGAATTCACAAATCTCCATTCTATGACTTCACACACCTCCATTCTGACTTTACACACCTCCATTCTATGACTTCATAGACCTCGAATCTGTGTCTTAAGTCACCTCCACTGTATGACTTCACACTCCTCCCTTCTATGACTTCCTACACCTCCTTTCTATGACTTCACCCACCTCCCTTTATTACCGCACACCTCCATTCGAGACTTCACACACCTCCATTGTGTGACTTCACACACCTCCATTCTGTGACTTCACACACCTCCATTCTTTGACTTCACACACCTCTATTCTATGACTTCACACACCTTCATTCTTACTTCACAAACATCCATTCTATGACTTCACACACCTCCATTCTATGATTTCACACACCTCCATTCTGTGATTCACACACCTGCATTCTGTGTTCACACACCTCAATTCTGTGACTTCACACACCTCCATTCTGACTTCACACACCTCCATTCAATAACTTCACACACCTTCATTGTATGACTTCGCACACCTCCATTCTGTGACTTCACACACCTCCATTCTGAGTTGACACACCTCCATTGTGTGACTTCACACACCTCCATTCTGACTTCACACAGCCCCATTCTATGACTTCACACAACTCCATTCTGTCACGTCACACACCTGCATTCTATGACTTCACACACCTTCATTCTTATTTCACAAAAATCCATTCTATGACTTCACACACCTCCATGCTATGACTTCACACACCTCCATTTTTTGACTTCACACACCTCCATTCTAAGATTTCACACACCTCCATTGTGACTTCACACACCTCCATTCTATGAGTTCACACACCTCCATTCTGACTTCACACAGCTCCATTCTGTGACTTCACAAAACTCCATTCTATGATTCCACACACCTCCATACTATGTCTTCACACACCTCCATCTATGACTTCACACACCTCCATTCTGAGTTCACACACCTACACTCTGTGACTTCACACACCTCCATTCTGACTTCACACACCTTCATTGTATGACTTCACACACCTCAATTCTATGACTTCACACACCTCCATTCTATGAATTCACACACCTCCATTCTGTGACTTCACACACCTCCATTCTATGACTTCACACACCTCCATTCTGTGACTTCACCCACCTCCATTCTGAGTTCACACACCTCCATTCTGTGACTTCACACACCTTCATTCTGTGACTTCACACACCTCCATTCTATGACTTCACACACCTCCATTCTGTGACTTCATACACCTCCATTCTGTGACTTCACACACCTCCATTCTATGACTTCACACAACTCCATTGTGACTTCACTCACCTCAATTCTATGATTTCACACACCTCCATTCTGACTTCACACACCTCCATTCTATTACTTCACACACCTCCATTCTGACTTCACACAGCTCCATTCTGTGACTTCACAAAACTCCATTCTATGATTTGACACACCTCCATACTATGACTTCACACACCTCCATCTATGACTTCACACAACTCCATTCTGATTTCACACACCTCCACTCTGTGACTTCACACACCTCCATTCTGACTTCAAACACCTCCGTTGTATGACTTCACACACCTCCATTCTGTGACTTCACACACTTCCATTATAACGTCACACACCTCCATTCTATGAGTTCACACATCTCCATTCTATGACTTCACACACCTGCATTCTGACTTCACACACTTCCATTCTATGACTTCACAGACCTCGAATCTGTGACTTCACTAACCTCCACTCTATGACTTCACACTCCTCCATTCTATGACTTCCCACACCTCCTTTCTATGACTTCACCCAACCCCATTCTATGACTTCACACCTCCATTCTGACTTCACACACCTCCATTCTGTGACTTCACACACCTCCATTCTATGACTTCACACACCTCCATTCTTTGATTTCACACACCTTCATTCTTACTTCAGAAACATCCATTCTCTGACTTCACACACCTCCATTCTATGACTACACAAACCTCCATTCTGTGACTTCACACACCTCCATTCTGAGTTCACACACCTCCTTTCTATGACTTCGCACACTTCCATTCTATGACTTCACACACCTCCATTCTATGACTTCACACACCTCAATTCTATGACTTCACACACCTCCATTCTATGACTTCACACACCTCCATTCTGTGACTTCACACACCTCCACTCTATGACTTCAAACACCTTCATTCTTACTTCACAAACATCCATTCTGTGACTTCACACACCTCCATTCTGTGACTTCACACACCTTCATTCTGACTTCACACACCTCCATTCTGTGACTTCACACACCTCAATTCTGTGACTTCACACACCTCCATTCTGATTTCACACACCTCCATTCTATGATTTCACACACCTCCATTCTATGACTTCACACACCTCCATTCTGTGAATTCACACACCACCTTTTTGACTTCACACACCTCCATTTTATGAATTCACACACCTCCATTTTATGACTTCACACACCTCCATTCTATGACTTCACACACCTCAATTCTGTGACTTCACACACCTCCATTCTGATTTCACACACCTCCATTCTATGATTTCACACACCTCCATTCTATGACTTCACACACCTCCATTCTGTGAATTCACACACCACCTTTTTGACTTCACACACCTCCATTTTATGAATTCACACACCTCCATTATATGACTTCACAAACCTCCATTCTGAGTTCACAGACCTCCATTCTATGACTTCACTCACCTCCATTCTATGACTTCACTCACCTCCATTCTGACTTCACACACCTCCATTCTGACTTCACACACCTCAATTCTGTGACTTCACACACCTCCATTCTATGATTTCACACACTTCCATTCTATGACTTCACACACCTCCATTCTGTGGCTTCACACACCTACATTCTGATTTCACACACCTACATTCTGTGACTTCACACACCTCCATTCTGTGATTTCACACACCTCCAATCTGACTTCACACACCTACATTCTATGACTTCACACACCTCCATTCGTTGACATCAAAAACCACCATTCTATGACTTCACACAACTCCATTTTGACTTCACACACCTCCATTCTATGAGTTCACACACCTCCATTTCATGACTTCACACACCTCCATTCTATGACTTCACACACCTCAATTCTATGACTTCACACACCTCCATTCTATGACTTCACACCTCCATTCTGTGACTTCACACCCCTCCACTCTATGACTTCAAACACCTTCATTCTTACTTCCCAACATCCACTCTGTGACTTCACACACCTCCATTCTGTGACTTCACAAACCTTCATTCTGACTTCACACACCTCTATTCTGTGACTTCACACACCTCAATTCTGTGACTTCACACACCTCCATTCTGACTTCACACACCTCCGTTCTATGATTTCACACACCTCCATTCTATGACTTCACACACCTCCATTCTGTGACTTCACACACCACCTTTTTGACTTCACACACCTCCATTCTGTGACTTCACACACATCCATTCTGTGACTTCACACACCTCCGTTTTGACTTCACACACTTCCATTCTGTGACTTCACAAACCTCCATTCTGTGACTTCACACACCTCTATTGTTTCATTTCACACACATCCATACTTTGACTTCACACACCTCCATTCCATGACTTCACACACCTCCATGCTATGAGTTCACACACCTCCATTCTATGAGTTCACACACCTGCAATTTGACTTCACACACCTCCATTCTATGACTTCACGCACCTTCATTCTTACTTCAGAAACATCCATTCTCTGACTTCACACACCTCCATTTTATGACTTCACAAACCTCCATTCTGTGACTTCACACACCTCCATTCTGTGACTTCACACACCTCCATTCTTCCTTCACACACCTCCATTCTATGACTTCACACACTTCCATTCTGAGTTCACACACCTCCATTCTTTGACTTCACACACCTCCATTCTGTGACTTCAAACACCTCCATTCTGACTTCACACAGCTCCATTCTATGACTTCACACAACTCCATTCTGTCACGTCACACACCTGCATTCTATGACTTCACACACCTTCATTCTTATTTCACAAAAATCCATTCTATGACTTCACACAACTCCATGCTATGACTTCACACACCTCCATTTTTTGACTTCACACACCTCCATTCTAAGATTTCACACACCTCCATTGTGACTTCACACACCTCCATTCTATGAGTTCACACACCTCCATTCTGACTTCACACAGCTCCATTCTGTGACTTCACAAAACTCCATTCTATGATTCCACACACCTCCATACTATGTCTTCACACACCTCCATCTATGACTTCACACACCTCCATTCTGAGTTCACACACCTACACTCTGTGACTTCACACACCTCCATTCTGACTTCACACACCTTCATTGTATGACTTCACACACCTCAATTCTATGACTTCACACACCTCCATTCTATGAATTCACACACCTCCATTCTGTGACTTCACACACCTCCATTCTATGACTTCACACAACTCCATTCTGTGACTTCACCCACCTCCATTCTGAGTTCACACACCTCCATTCTGTGACTTCACACACCTTCATTCTGTGACTTCACACACCTCCATTCTATAACTTCACACACCTCCATTCTGTGACTTCATACACCTCCATTCTGTGACTTCACACACCTCAATTCTATGACTTCACACAACTCCATTGTGACTTCACACACCTCAATTCTATGATTTCACACACCTCCATTGTGACTTCACACACCTCCATTCTATGACTTCACACACCTCCATTCTGACTTCACACAGCTCCATTCTGTGACTTCACAAAACTCCATTCTATGATTTGACACACCTCCATACTATGACTTCACACACCTCCATCTATGACTTCACACACCTCCATTCTGACTTCACACACCTCAATTCTGTGACTTCACCCACCTCCATTCTATGATTTCACACACTTCCATTCTATGACTTCACACACCTCTATTCTGTGGCTTCACACACCTACATTCTGATTTCACACACCTCCATTCTGTGACTTCACACCCCTCCACTCTATGACTTCAAACACCTTCATTCTTACTTCACAAACATCCATTCTGTGACTTCACACACCACCTTTTTGACTTCACACACCTCCATTCTGTGACTTCACACACATCCATTCTGTGACTTCACACACCTCCGTTTTGACTTCACACACTTCCATTCTGTGACTTCACACAACTACATTCTGTGACTTCACACACCTCTATTGTTTCACTTCACACACCTCCATACTTTGACTTCACACACCTCCATTCTATGACTTCACACACTTCCATTCTATGACTTCACACACCTCCATTCTGTGGATTCACACACCTCCATTCTGAGTTCACACACCTCCATTGTATGACTTCACACACCTCCATTGTGTGACTTCACACACCTCCATTCTCTGACTTCACACACCTCGATCCTATGACTTCACACACCTCCATTCTATGAATTCACACACCTCCATTCTGTGATTTCACACACCTCCATTCTATGACTTCATAGACCTCCATTCTGTGACTTCAAACACCTCCATTCTGAGTTCACACACCTCCATTCTATGACTTTACAAACCCCCTTCTGAGTTCACAGACCTCCATTCTATGACTTCACACACTTCCATTCTGTGACTTCACACACCTCCATTCTGACTTCACACACCTCCATTCTGACTTCACACACCTCAATTCTTTGACTTCACACACCTTATTTCTGAGTTGACACACCTCCATTCTGTGATTTCACACACCTCCAATCAGACTTCACACAACTCCATTCTATGACTTCACACACCTCCACTCGTTGACATCAAAAACAACAATTCTATGACTTCACACAACTCCAATGAGACTTCACACACCTCCATTCTATGAATTCACACACCTCCATTCTATGACTTCACACACCTCCATTATGTGACTTCACACACCTCCATTCTATGACTTCACAAACCTCCATTCTGAGTTCACAGTCCTCCATTCTATGACTTCACACACCTCCATTCTATGTCTTCACACACCTCCATTCTATGACTTCACACACCTACATTCTGTGACTTCATACACCTCCATTCTATGACTTCACACACCTCCATTCTATGACTTCACACACCTGCAATTTTACTTCACACACCTTCATTCCATGAGTTCACACACCTGCATTGTGGCTTCACACACCTCCATTCTATGATTTCACACACCTCCTTTCTGACTTCACACACCTCCATTCTGACTTCACACACCTCTATTCTGTGATTTCACACACCTCCATTCTATGACTTCATAGACCTCCATTCTGTGACTTCAAACACCTCCATTCTGAGTTCACACACCTCCATTCTATGACTTCACAAACCCCCTTCTGAGTTCACAGACCTCCATTCTATGACTTCACACACTTCCATTCTGTGACTTCACACACCTCCATTCTGACTTCACACACCTCCATTCTGACTTCACACACCTCTATTCTGTGTCTTCACAGACCTCCATTCTGTGACTTCACACACCTCCATTTTGACTTCACACACTTCAATTCTGTGACTTCACACACCTCCTGTTGTTAGCCAGAGTGGAATCAAACTGTACCTTGGCTTGCATCAGACGATGGCTTTATTGTCTTATTGCTTTCTGGCCCTATTCTATGCAAATGACCTGAGAATTACCATATGAATGTAACACCTGGAGGTTCCCTGGGTCAGGAGGAGGGAAGAAGGGGGAGTGGAAAATAAACCGGCAGTCTCGGCAGTCTTTACCTGGACTGCGGACATCCCGGACCCGCTGTGTGTGTCTCTCTTCTATTTCTTGCTAGTCCTTGCCCCCGATTTCAGGAACCCCAATCTGCGAACCCTGGTTTGCCGCCGGTTGTCCCCGGCAACCTACATTCTGTGACTTCACACATCTCCATTCTTTGACTTCACACACCTACATTCTTGGACTTCACACACCTCCATTCCATGACTTCACACACCTCAATTCTATGAGTTCACACATCTCCATTCTATGAGTTCACACACCTCCATTTTGACTTCACACACCTCCATTCTATGACTTCACACACCTTCATTCTTACTTTAGAAACATCCATTCTATGACTTCACACACCTCCATTGTATGACTTCACAAACCTCCATTCTGAGACTTCACACACCTCCATTCTGGGTTCACACAACTCCATTCTATGACTTCACACACTTCCATTCTATGACTTCACACACCTCCATTCTTTGACTTCAAACACCTCCATTTTGAGTACACAAACCTCCATTCTGTGACTTCACACACCTCCATTCTATGAATTCACACACATCCATTCTATGACTTCACACACCTCCATTCTATGACTTCACACACCTCCATTCTATGAATTCACACACCTCCATTCTGTGAGTTCACACACCTCCATTCTGACTTCACACACCTTCATTGTATGACTTCACACACCTCAATTCTATGACTTCACACACCTCCATTCTATAACTTCACACACCTCCATTCTGTGACGTCACACACCTCCATTCTATGACTTCAAACACCTTCATTCTTTCTTCACAAACATCCATTCTGTGACTTCACACACCTCCCTTCTGTGACTTCACACCTGCATTCTGACTTCACACACCTCTATTCTGTGAATTCACACACCTCAATTCTGTGACTTCACACACCTCCATTCTGACTTCACACACCTCCATTCTATGTTTTCACACACCTCCATTCTATGACTTCACACACCTCCATTCTATGAATTCACACACCTCCATTCTGTGACTTCACACACCTCCATTGTGAGTTCACATATCTCCATTCTGTGATTCACACACTTTCATTCTGTGACTTCACACACCTCCATTCTATGACTTCACACACCTTCATTCTATGACTTCACACACCTCCATTCTGTGACTTCACGCACCTCCATTCTATGACTTCACACACCTCCATTCTGTGACTTCACACACCTTGATTCTATGATTTCACATACCTCCATTCTGACTTCATACACCTCCATTCTATGACTTCACACACCTCCATTCTGACTTCACACAGCTCCATTGTGTGACTTCACAAAACTCCATTCTATGATTTCACACACCTCCATACAATGAATTCACACACCTATATCTATGACTTCACACACCTCCATTCTGAGTTCACACACCTCCATTCTCTGACTTCACACACCTCCATTCTGACTTCACTCACCTCCATTATATGACTTCACCCACCTCCATTCTGTGATTTCACACACCTCCATTCTATGACTACACACACTTCAATTGTGACGTCACACACCTCCATTCTATGAATTCACAAATCTCCATTCTATGACTTCACACACATCCATTCTGACTTCACACACCTCCATTCTATGAGTTCACACACCTCCATTTCATGACTTCACACACCTCCATTCTATGACTTCACACACCTCAATTCTATGACTTCACACACCTCCATTCTATGACTTCACACACCTCCATTCTGTGACTTCACACCCCTCCACTCTATGACTTCAAACACCTTCATTCTTACTTCACAAACATCCATTCTGTGACTTCACACACCTCCATTCTGTGACTTCACAAACCTTCATTCTGACTTCACACACCTCCATTCTGTGACTTCACACACCTCAATTCTGTGACTTCACACACCTCCATTCTGACTTCACACACCTCCGTTCTATGATTTCACACACCTCCATTCTATGACTTCACACACCTCCATTCTGTGACTTCACACACCACCTTTTTGACTTCACACACCTCCATTCTGTGACTTCACACACATCCATTCTGTGACTTCCCACACCTCCGTTTTGACTTCACACACTTCAATTCTGTGACTACACACACCTACATTCTGTGACTTCACACACCTCTATTGTTTCACTTCACACACCTCCATACTTTGACTTCACACACCTCCATTCTATGACTTCACACACTTCCATTCTATGACTTCACACACCTCCATTCTGTGGCTTCACACACCTCCATTCTGAGTTCACACACCTCCATTGTATGACTTCACACACCTCCATTGTGTGACTTCACACACCTCCATTCTCTGACTTCACACACCTCGATCCTATGACTTCACACACCTCCATTCTATGAATTCACACACCTCCATTCTGTGATTTCACACACCTCCATTCTATGACTTCATAGACCTCCATTCTGTGACTTCAAACACCTCCATTCTGAGTTCACACACCTCCATTCTATGACTTCACAAACCCCCTTCTGAGTTCACAGACCTCCATTCTATGATTTCACACACTTCCATTCTATGACTTCACACACCTCCATTCTGACTTCACACACCTCCATTCTGACTTCACACACCTCAATTCTTTCACTTCACACACCTCATTTCTGAGTTGACACACCTCCATTCTGTGATTTCACACACCTCCAATCAGACTTCACACAACTCCATTCTATGACTTCACACACCTCCACTCGTTGACATCAAAAACAACAATTCTATGACTTCACACAACTCCAATGTGACTTCACACACCTCCATTCTATGAATTCACACACCTCCATTTTATGACTTCACACACCTCCATTCTATGACTTCACACACCTCCATTATGTGACTTCACACACCTCCATTCTATGACTTCACAAACCTCCATTCTGAGTTCACAGTCCTCCATTCTATGACTTCACACACCTCCATTCTATGTCTTCACACACCTCCATTCTATGACTTCACACACCTACATTCTGTGACTTCATACACCTCCATTCTATGACTTCACACACCTCCATTCTGTGACTTCACACACCTGCAATTTTACTTCACACACCTTCATTCCATGAGTTCACACACCTGCATTGTGGCTTCACACACCTCCATTCTATGATTTCACACACCTCCTTTCTGACTTCACACACCTCCATTCTGACTTCACACACCTCTATTCTGTGTCTTCACAGACCTCCATTCTGTGACTTCACACACCTCCATTTTGACTTCACACACTTCAATTCTGTGACTTCACACACCTCCTGTTGTTAGCCAGAGTGGAATCAAACTGTACCTTGGCTTGCATCAGACGATGGCTTTATTGTCTTATTGCTTTCTGGCCCTATTCTATGCAAATGACCTGAGAATTACCATATGAATGTAACACCTGGAGGTTCCCTGGGTCAGGAGGAGGGAAGAAGGGGGAGTGGAAAATAAACCGGCAGTCTCGGCAGTCTTTACCTGGACTGCGGACATCCCGGACCCGCTGTGTGTGTCTCTCTTCTATTTCTTGCTAGTCCTTGCCCCCGATTTCAGGAACCCCAATCTGCGAACCCTGGTTTGCCGCCGGTTGTCCCCGGCAATCTACATTCTGTGACTTCACACATCTCCATTCTTTGACTTCACACACCTACATTCTTGGACTTCACACACCTCCATTCCATGACTTCACACACCTCAATTCTATGAGTTCACACACCTCCATTCTATGAGTTCACACACCTCCATTTTGACTTCACACACCTCCATTCTATGACTTCACACACCTTCATTCTTACTTTAGAAACATCCATTCTATGACTTCACACACCTCCATTGTATGACTTCACAAACCTCCATTCTGAGACTTCACACACCTCCATTCTGGGTTCACACAACTCCATTCTATGACTTCACACACTTCCATTCTATGACTTCACAAACCTCCATTCTGTGACTTCACACACCTCCATTCTATGAATTCACACACATCCATTCTATGACTTCACACACCTCCATTCTATGACTTCACACACCTCCATTCTATGAATTCACACACCTCCATTCTGTGAGTTCACACACCTCCATTCTGACTTCACACACCTTCATTGTATGACTTCACGCACCTCAATTCTATGACTTCACACACCTCCATTCTATAACTTCACACACCTCCATTCTGTGACGTCACACACCTCCATTCTATGACTTCAAACACCTTCATTCTTTCTTCACAAACATCCATTCTGTGACTTCACACACCTCCCTTCTGTGACTTCACACCTGCATTCTGACTTCACACACCTCTATTCTGTGAATTCACACACGTCAATTCTGTGACTTCACACACCTCCATTCTGACTTCACACACCTCCATTCTATGTTTTCACACACCTCCATTCTATGACTTCACACACCTCCATTCTATGAATTCACACACCTCCATTCTGTGACTTCACACACCTCCATTGTGAGTTCACATACCTCCATTCTGTGATTCACACACTTTCATTCTGTGACTTCACACACCTCCATTCTATGACTTCACACACCTTCATTCTATGACTTCACACACCTCCCATTCTGTGACTTCACGCACCTCCATTCTATGACTTCACACACCTCCATTCTGTGACTTCACACACCTTGATTCTATGATTTCACATACCTCCATTCTGACTTCATACACCTCCATTCTCTGACTTCACACACCTCCATTCTGATTTCACACAGCTCCATTGTGTGACTTCACAAAACTCCATTCTATGATTTCACACACCTCCATAATATGACTTCACACACCTCCATCTATGACTTCACAAACCTCCATTCTGAGTTCACACACCTCCATTCTCTGACTTCACACACCTCCATTCTGACTTCACTTACCTCCATTGTATGACTTCACACACCACCATTCTGTGACTTCACACACCTCCATTCTATGACTTCACACACTTCAATTGTGACGTCACACACCTCCATTCTATGAATTCACAAATCTCCATTCTATGACTTCACACACCTCCATTCTGACTTTACACACCTCCATTCTATGACTTCATAGACCTCGAATCTGTGTCTTCAGTCACCTCCACTGTATGACTTCACACTCCTCCCTTCTATGACTTCCTACACCTCCTTTCTATGACTTCAACCCACCTCCCTTTATTACCGCACACCTCCATTCGAGACTTCACACACCTCCATTGTGTGACTTCACACACCTCCATTCTGTGACTTCACACACCTCCATTCTTTGACTTCACACACCTCTATTCTATGACTTCACACACCTTCATTCTTACTTCACAAACATCCATTCTATGACTTCACACACCTCCATTCTATGATTTCACACACCTCCATTCTGTGATTCACACACCTGCATTCTGTGTTCACACACCTCAATTCTGTGACTTCACACACCTCCATTCTGACTTCACACACCTCCATTCAATAACTTCACACACCTTCATTGTATGACTTCGCACACCTCCATTCTGTGACTTCACACACTCCATTCTGAGTTGACACACCTCCATTCTGTGACTTCACACACCTCCATTCTGAGTTCACACAGCCCCATTCTATGACTTCACACAACTCCATTCTGTCACGTCACACACCTGCATTCTATGACTTCACACACCTTCATTCTTATTTCACAAAAATCCATTCTATGACTTCACACACCTCCATGCTATGACTTCACACACCTCCATTTTTTGACTTCACACACCTCCATTCTAAGATTTCACACACCTCCATTGTGACTTCACACACCTCCATTCTATGAGTTCACACACCTCCATTCTGACTTCACACAGCTCCATTCTGTGACTTCACAAAACTCCATTCTATGATTCCACACACCTCCATACTATGTCTTCACACACCTCCATCTATGACTTCACACACCTCCATTCTGAGTTCACACACCTACACTCTGTGACTTCACACACCTCCATTCTGACTTCACACACCTTCATTGTATGACTTCACACACCTCAATTCTATGACTTCACACACCTCCATTCTATGAATTCACACACCTCCATTCTGTGACTTCACACACCTCCATTCTATGACTTCACACACCTCCATTCTGTGACTTCACCCACCTCCATTCTGAGTTCACACACCTCCATTCTGTGACTTCACACACCTTCATTCTGTGACTTCACACACCTCCATTCTATGACTTCACACACCTCCATTCTGTGACTTCATACCCTCCATTCTGTGACTTTCACACACCTCCATTCTATGACTTCACACAACTCCATTGTGACTTCACACACCTCAATTCTATGATTTCACACACCTCCATTGTGACTTCACACACCTCCATTCTATGACTTCACACACCTCCATTCTGACTTCACACAGCTCCATTCTGTGACTTCACAAAACTCCATTCTATGATTTGACACACCTCCATACTATGACTTCACACACCTCCATCTATGACTTCACACACCTCCATTCTGACTTCACACACCTCAATTCTGTGACTTCACCCACCTCCATTCTATGATTTCACACACTTCCATTCTATGACTTCACACACCTCTATTCTGTGGCTTCACACACCTACATTCTGATTTCACACACCTCCATTCTGTGACTTCACACCCCTCCACTCTATGACTTCAAACACCTTCATTCTTACTTCACAAACATCCATTCTGTGACTTCACACACCACCTTTTTGACTTCACACACCTCCATTCTGTGACTTCACACACATCCATTCTGTGACTTCACACACCTCCGTTTTGACTTCACACACTTCCATTCTGTGACTTCACACAACTACATTCTGTGACTTCACACACCTCTATTGTTTCACTTCACACACCTCCATACTTTGACTTCACACACCTCCATTCTATGACTTCACACACTTCCATTCTATGACTTCACACACCTCCATTCTGTGGCTTCACACACCTCCATTCTGAGTTCACACACCTTCATTGTATGACTTCACACACCTCCATTGTGTGACTTCACACACCTCCATTCTCTGACTTCACACACCTCGATCCTATGACTTCACACACCTCCATTCTATGAATTCACACACCTCCATTCTGTGATTTTCACACACCTCCATTCTATGACTTCATAGACCTCCATTCTGTGACTTCAAACACCTCCATTCTGAGTTCACACACCTCCATTCTATGACTTCACAAACCCCCTTCTGAGTTCACAGACCTCCATTCTATGACTTCACACACTTCCATTCTATGACTTCACACACCTCCATTCTGATTTCACACACCTCCATTCTGACTTCACACACCTCAATTCTTTGACTTCACACACCTTATTTCTGAGTTGACACACCTCCATTCTGTGATTTCACACACCTCCAATCAGACTTCACACAACTCCATTCTATGACTTCACACACCTCCACTCGTTGACATCAAAAACAACAATTCTATGACTTCACACAACTCCAATGAGACTTCACACACCTCCATTCTATGAATTCACACACCTCCATTTTATGACTTCACACACCTCCATTCTATGACTTCACACACCTCCATTATGTGACTTCACACACCTCCATTCTATGACTTCACAAACCTCCATTCTGAGTTCACAGTCCTCCATTCTATGACTTCACACACCTCCATTCTATGTCTTCACACACCTCCATTCTATGACTTCACACACCTACATTCTGTGACTTCATACACCTCCATTCTATGACTTCACACACCTCCATTCTATGACTTCACACACCTGCAATTTTACTTCACACACCTTCATTCCATGAGTTCACACACCTGCATTGTGGCTTCACACACCTCCATTCTATGATTTCACACACCTCCTTTCTGACTTCACACACCTCCATTCTGACTTCACACACCTCTATTCTGTGTCTTCACAGACCTCCATTCTGTGACTTCACACACCTCCATTTTGACTTCACACACTTCAATTCTGTGACTTCACACACCTCCTGTTGTTAGCCAGAGTGGAATCAAACTGTACCTTGGCTTGCATCAGACGATGGCTTTATTGTCTTATTGCTTTCTGGCCCTATTCTATGCAAATGACCTGAGAATTACCATATGAATGTAACACCTGGAGGTTCCCTGGGTCAGGAGGAGGGAAGAAGGGGGAGTGGAAAATAAACCGGCAGTCTCGGCAGTCTTTACCTGGACTGCGGACATCCCGGACCCGCTGTGTGTGTCTCTCTTCTATTTCTTGCTAGTCCTTGCCCCCGATTTCAGGAACCCCAATCTGCGAACCCTGGTTTCCCGCCGGTTGTCCCCGGCAATCTACATTCTGTGACTTCACACATCTCCATTCTTTGACTTCACACACCTACATTCTTGGACTTCACACACCTCCATTCCATGACTTCACACACCTCAATTCTATGAGTTCACACACCTCCATTCTATGAGTTCACACACCTCCATTTTGACTTCACACACCTCCATTCTATGACTTCACACACCTTCATTCTTACTTTAGAAACATCCATTCTATGACTTCACACACCTCCATTGTATGACTTCACAAACCTCCATTCTGAGACTTCACACACCTCCATTCTGGGTTCACACAACTCCATTCTATGACTTCACACACTTCCATTCTATGACTTCACAAACCTCCATTCTGTGACTTCACACACCTCCATTCTATGAATTCACACACATCCATTCTATGACTTCACACACCTCCATTCTATGACTTCACACACCTCCATTCTATGAATTCACACACCTCCATTCTGTGAGTTCACACACCTCCATTCTGACTTCACACACCTTCATTGTATGACTTCACGCACCTCAATTCTATGACTTCACACACCTCCATTCTATAACTTCACACACCTCCATTCTGTGACGTCACACACCTCCATTCTATGACTTCAAACACCTTCATTCTTTCTTCACAAACATCCATTCTGTGACTTCACACACCTCCCTTCTGTGACTTCACACCTGCATTCTGACTTCACACACCTCTATTCTGTGAATTCACACACGTCAATTCTGTGACTTCACACACCTCCATTCTGACTTCACACACCTCCATTCTATGTTTTCACACACCTCCATTCTATGACTTCACACACCTCCATTCTATGAATTCACACACCTCCATTCTGTGACTTCACACACCTCCATTGTGAGTTCACATACCTCCATTCTGTGATTCACACACTTTCATTCTGTGACTTCACACACCTCCATTCTATGACTTCACACACCTTCATTCTATGACTTCACACACCTCCATTCTGTGACTTCACGCACCTCCATTCTATGACTTCACACACCTCCATTCTGTGACTTCACACACCTTGTTTCTATGATTTCACATACCTCCATTCTGACTTCATACACCTCCATTCTCTGACTTCACACACCTCCATTCTGATTTCACACAGCTCCATTGTGTGACTTCACAAAACTCCATTCTATGATTTCACACACCTCCATAATATGACTTCACACACCTCCATCTATGACTTCACAAACCTCCATTCTGAGTTCACACACCTCCATTCTCTGACTTCACACACCTCCATTCTGACTTCACTTACCTCCATTGTATGACTTCACACACCACCATTCTGTGACTTCACACACCTCCATTCTATGACTTCACACACTTCAATTGTGACGTCACACACCTCCATTCTATGAATTCACAAATCTCCATTCTATGACTTCACACACCTCCATTCTGACTTTACACACCTCCATTCTATGACTTCATAGACCTCGAATCTGTGTCTTCAGTCACCTCCACTGTATGACTTCACACTCCTCCCTTCTATGACTTCCTACACCTCCTTTCCATGACTTCACCCACCTCCCTTTATTACCGCACACCTCCATTCGAGACTTCACACACCTCCATTGTGTGACTTCACACACCTCCATTCTGTGACTTCACACACCTCCATTCTTTGACTTCACACACCTCTATTCTATGACTTCACACACCTTCATTCTTACTTCACAAACATCCATTCTATGACTTCACACACCTCCATTCTATGATTTCACACACCTCCATTCTGTGATTCACACACCTGCATTCTGTGTTCACACACCTCAATTCTGTGACTTCACACACCTCCATTCTGACTTCACACACCTCCATTCAATAACTTCACACACCTTCATTGTATGACTTCGCACACCTCCATTCTGTGACTTCACACACCTCCATTCTGAGTTGACACACCTCCATTCTGTGACTTCACACACCTCCATTCTGACTTCACACAGCCCCATTCTATGACTTCACACAACTCCATTCTGTCACGTCACACACCTGAATTCTATGACTTCACACACCTTCATTCTTATTTCACAAAAATCCATTCTATGACTTCACACACCTCCATGCTATGACTTCACACACCTCCATTTTTTGACTTCACACACCTCCATTCTAAGATTTCACACACCTCCATTGTGACTTCACACACCTCCATTCTATGAGTTCACACACCTCCATTCTGACTTCACACAGCTCCATTCTGTGACTTCACAAAACTCCATTCTATGATTCCACACACCTCCATACTATGTCTTCACACACCTCCATCTATGACTTCACACACCTCCATTCTGAGTTCACACACCTACACTCTGTGACTTCACACACCTCCATTCTGACTTCACACACCTTCATGTATGACTTCACACACCTCAATTCTATGACTTCACACACCTCCATTCTATGAATTCACACACCTCCATTCTGTGACTTCACACACCTCCATTCTATGACTTCACACACCTCCATTCTGTGACTTCACCCACCTCCATTCTGAGTTCACACACCTCCATTCTGTGACTTCACACACCTTCATTCTGTGACTTCACACACCTCCATTCTATGACTTCACACACCTCCATTCTGTGACTTCATACACCTCCATTCTGTGACTTCACACACCTCCATTCTATGACTTCACACAACTCCATTGTGACTTCACACACCTCAATTCTATGATTTCACACACCTCCATTGTGACTTCACACACCTCCATTCTATGACTTCACACACCTCCATTCTGACTTCACACAGCTCCATTCTGTGACTTCACAAAACTCCATTCTATGATTTGACACACCTCCATACTATGACTTCACACACCTCCATCTATGACTTCACACACCTCCATTCTGACTTCACACACCTCAATTCTGTGACTTCACCCACCTCCATTCTATGATTTCACACACTTCCATTCTATGACTTCACACACCTCTATTCTGTGGCTTCACACACCTACATTCTGATTTCACACACCTCCATTCTGTGACTTCACACCCCTCCACTCTATGACTTCAAACACCTTCATTCTTACTTCACAAACATCCATTCTGTGACTTCACACACCACCTTTTTGACTTCACACACCTCCATTCTGTGACTTCACACACATCCATTCTGTGACTTCACACACCTCCGTTTTGACTTCACACACTTCCATTCTGTGACTTCACACAACTACATTCTGTGACTTCACACACCTCTATTGTTTCACTTCACACACCTCCATACTTTGACTTCACACACCTCCATTCTATGACTTCACACACTTCCATTCTATGACTTCACACACCTCCATTCTGTGGCTTCACACACCTCCATTCTGAGTTCACACACCTTCATTGTATGACTTCACACACCTCCATTGTGTGACTTCACACACCTCCATTCTCTGACTTCACACACCTCGATCCTATGACTTCACACACCTCCATTCTATGAATTCACACACCTCCATTCTGTGATTTCACACACCTCCATTCTATGACTTCATAGACCTCCATTCTGTGACTTCAAACACCTCCATTCTGAGTTCACACACCTCCATTCTATGACTTCACAAACCCCCTTCTGAGTTCACAGACCTCCATTCTATGACTTCACACACTTCCATTCTATGACTTCACACACCTCCATTCTGATTTCACACACCTCCATTCTGACTTCACACACCTCAATTCTTTGACTTCACACACCTTATTTCTGAGTTGACACACCTCCATTCTGTGATTTCACACACCTCCAATCAGACTTCACACAACTCCATTCTATGACTTCACACACCTCCACTCGTTGACATCAAAAACAACAATTCTATGACTTCACACAACTCCAATGAGACTTCACACACCTCCATTCTATGAATTCACACACCTCCATTTTATGACTTCACACACCTCCATTCTATGACTTCACACACCTCCATTATGTGACTTCACACACCTCCATTCTATGACTTCACAAACCTCCATTCTGAGTTCACAGTCCTCCATTCTATGACTTCACACACCTCCATTCTATGTCTTCACACACCTCCATTCTATGACTTCACACACCTACATTCTGTGACTTCATACACCTCCATTCTATGACTTCACACACCTCCATTCTATGACTTCACACACCTGCAATTTTACTTCACACACCTTCATTCCATGAGTTCACACACCTGCATTGTGGCTTCACACACCTCCATTCTATGATTTCACACACCTCCTTTCTGACTTCACACACCTCCATTCTGACTTCACACACCTCTATTCTGTGTCTTCACAGACCTCCATTCTGTGACTTCACACACCTCCATTTTGACTTCACACACTTCAATTCTGTGACTTCACACACCTTCTGTTGTTAGCCAGAGTGGAATCAAACTGTACCTTGGCTTGCATCAGACGATGGCTTTATTGTCTTATTGCTTTCTGGCCCTATTCTATGCAAATGACCTGAGAATTACCATATGAATGTAACACCTGGAGGTTCCCTGGGTCAGGAGGAGGGAAGAAGTGGGAGTGGAAAATAAACCGGCAGTATCGGCAGTCTTTACCTGGACTGCGGACATCCCGGACCCGCTGTGTCTGTCTCTCTTCTATTTCTTGCTAGTCCTTGCCCCCGATTTCAGGAACCCCAATCTGCGAACCATGGTTTGCCGCCGGTTGTCCCCGGCAACCTACATTCTGTGACTTCACACATCTCCATTCTTTGACTTCACACACCTACATTCTTGGACTTCACACACCTCCATTCCATGACTTCACACACCTCCATTCTGAGTTCACACACCTCCATTCTTTGACTTCAAACACCTCCATTTTGAGTACACAAACCTCCATTCTGTGACTTCACACACCTCCATTCTATGAATTCACACACATCCATTCTATGACTTCACACACCTCCATTCTATGACTTCACACACCTCCATTCTATGAATTCACACACCTCCATTCTGTGAGTTAACACACCTCCATTCTGACTTCACACACCTTCATTGTATGACTTCACACACCTCAATTCTATGACTTCACACACCTCCATTCTATAACTTCACACACCTCCATTCTGTGACGTCACACACCTCCATTCTATGACTTCAAACACCTTCATTCTTTTTTCACAAACATCCATTCTGTGACTTCACACACCTCCCTTCTGTGACTTCACACCTGCATTCTGACTTCACACACCTCTATTCTGTGAATTCACACACCTCAATTCTGTGACTTCACACACCTCCATTCTGACTTCACACACCTCCATTCTATGTTTTCACACACCTCCATTCTATGACTTCACACACCTCCATTCTATGAATTCACACACCTCCATTCTGTGACTTCACACACCTCCATTGTGAGTTCACATACCTCCATTCTGTGATTCACACACTTTCATTCTGTGACTTCACACACCTCCATTCTATGACTTCACACACCTTCATTCTATGACTTCACACACCTCCATTCTGTGACTTCACGCACCTCCATTCTATGACTTCACACACCTCCATTCTGTGACTTCACACACCTTGATTCTATGATTTCACATACCTCCATTCTGACTTCATACACCTCCATTCTATGACTTCACACACCTCCATTCTGACTTCACACAGCTCCATTGTGTGACTTCACAAAACTCCATTCTATGATTTCACACACCTCCATACAATGAATTCACACACCTCCATCTATGACTTCACACACCTCCATTCTGAGTTCACACACCTCCATTCTCTGACTTCACACACCTCCATTCTGACTTCACTCACCTCCATTATATGACTTCACACACCTCCATTCTGTGATTTCACACACCTCCATTCTATGACTACACACACTTCAATTGTGACGTCACACACCTCCATTCTATGAATTCACAAATCTCCATTCTATGACTTCACACACATCCATTCTGACTCACACACCTCCATTCTATGAGTTCACACACCTCCATTTCCTGACTTCACACACCTCCATTCTATGACTTCACACACCTCAATTCTATGACTTCACACACCTCCATTCTATGACTTCACACACCTCCATTCTGTGACTTCACACCCCTCCACTCTATGACTTCAAACACCTTCATTCTTACTTCACAAACATCCATTCTGTGACTTCACACACCTCCATTCTGTGACTTCACAAACCTTCATTCTGACTTCACACACCTCCATTCTGTGACTTCACACACCTCAATTCTGTGACTTCACACACCTCCATTCTGACTTCACACACCTCCGTTCTATGATTTCACACACCTCCATTCTATGACTTCACACACCTCCATTCTGTGACTTCACACACCACCTTTTTGACTTCACACACCTCCATTCTGTGACTTCACACATATCCATTCTGTGACTTCACACACCTCCGTTTTGACTTCACACACTTCAATTCTGTGACTACACACACCTACATTCTGTGACTTCACACACCTCTATTGTTTCACTTCACACACCTCCATACTTTGACTTCACACACCTCCATTCTATGACTTCACACACTTCCATTCTATGACTTCACACACCTCCATTCTGTGGCTTCACACACCTCCATTCTGAGTTCACACACCTCCATTGTATGACTTCACACACCTCCATTGTGTGACTTCACACACCTCCATTCTCTGACTTCACACACCTCGATCCTATGACTTCACACACCTCCATTCTATGAATTCACACACCTCCATTCTGTGATTTCACACACCTCCATTCTATGACTTCATAGACCTCCATTCTGTGACTTCAAACACCTCCATTCTGAGTTCACACACCTCCATTCTATGACTTCACAAACCCCCTTCTGAGTTCACAGACCTCCATTCTATGACTTCACACACTTCCATTCTATGACTTCACACACCTCCATTCTGACTTCACACACCTCCATTCTGACTTCACACACCTCAATTCTTTCACTTCACACACCTCATTTCTGAGTTGACACACCTCCATTCTGTGATTTCACACACCTCCAATCAGACTTCACACAACTCCATTCTATGACTTCACACACCTCCACTCGTTGACATCAAAAACAACAATTCTATGACTTCACACAACTCCAATGTGACTTCACACACCTCCATTCTATGAATTCACACACCTCCATTTTATGACTTCACACACCTCCATTCTATGACTTCACACACCTCCATTATGTGACTTCACACACCTCCATTCTATGACTTCACAAACCTCCATTCTGAGTTCACAGTCCTCCATTCTATGACTTCACACACCTCCATTCTATGTCTTCACACACCTCCATTCTATGACTTCACACACCTACATTCTGTGACTTCATACACCTCCATTCTATGACTTCACACACCTCCATTCTGTGACTTCACACACCTGCAATTTTACTTCACACACCTTCATTCCATGAGTTCACACACCTGCATTGTGGCTTCACACACCTCCATTCTATGATTTCACACACCTCCTTTCTGACTTCACACACCTCCATTCTGACTTCACACACCTCTATTCTGTGTCTTCACAGACCTCCATTCTGTGACTTCACACACCTCCATTTTGACTTCACACACTTCAATTCTGTGACTTCACACACCTCCTGTTGTTAGCCAGAGTGGAATCAAACTGTACCTTGGCTTGCATCAGACGATGGCTTTATTGTCTTATTGCTTTCTGGCCCTATTCTATGCAAATGACCTGAGAATTACCATATGAATGTAACACCTGGAGGTTCCCTGGGTCAGGAGGAGGGAAGAAGTGGGAGTGGAAAATAAACGGCAGTATCGGCAGTCTTTACCTGGACTGCGGACATCCCGGACCCGCTGTGTCTGTCTCTCTTCTATTTCTTGCTAGTCCTTGCCCCCGATTTCAGGAACCCCAATCTGCGAACCCTGGTTTGCCGCCGGTTGTCCCCGGCAACCTACATTCTGTGACTTCACACATCTCCATTCTTTGACTTCACACACCTACATTCTTGGACTTCACACACCTCCATTCCATGACTTCACACACCTCAATTCTATGAGTTCACACACCTCCATTCTATGAGTTCACACACCTCCATTTTGACTTCACACACCTCCATTCTATGACTTCACACACCTTCATTCTTACTTTAGAAACATCCATTCTATGACTTCACACACCTCCATTGTATGACTTCACAAACCTCCATTCTGAGACTTCACACACCTCCATTCTGGGTTCACACAACTCCATTCTATGACTTCACACACTTCCATTCTATGACTTCACACACCTCCATTCTTTGACTTCAAACACCTCCATTTTGAGTACACAAACCTCCATTCTGTGACTTCACACACCTCCATTCTATGAATTCACACACATCCATTCTATGACTTCACACACCTCCATTCTATGACTTCACACACCTCCATTCTATGAATTCACACACCTCCATTCTGTGAGTTCACACACCTCCATTCTGACTTCACACACCTTCATTGTATGACTTCACGCACCTCAATTCTATGACTTCACACACCTCCATTCTATAACTTCACACACCTCCATTCTGTGACGTCACACACCTCCATTCTATGACTTCAAACACCTTCATTCTTTCTTCACAAACATCCATTCTGTGACTTCACACACCTCCCTTCTGTGACTTCACACCTGCATTCTGACTTCACACACCTCTATTCTGTGAATTCACACACCTCAATTCTGTGACTTCACACACCTCCATTCTGACTTCACACACCTCCATTCTATGTTTTCACACACCTCCATTCTATGACTTCACACACCTCCATTCTATGAATTCACACACCTCCATTCTGTGACTTCACACACCTCCATTGTGAGTTCACATACCTCCATTCTGTGATTCACACACTTTCATTCTGTGACTTCACACACCTCCATTCTATGACTTCACACACCTTCATTCTATGACTTCACACACCTCCATTCTGTGACTTCACGCACCTCCATTCTATGACTTCACACACCTCCATTCTGTGACTTCACACACCTTGATTCTATGATTTCACATACCTCCATTCTGACTTCATACACCTCCATTCTATGACTTCACACACCTCCATTCTGACTTGACACAGCTCCATTGTGTGACTTCACAAAACTCCATTCTATGATTTCACACACCTCCATACAATGACTTCACACACCTCCATCTATGACTTCACACACCTCCATTCTGCGTTCACACACCTCCATTCTCTGACTTCACACACCTCCATTCTGACTTCACTCACCTCCATTATATGACTTCACACACCTCCATTCTGTGATTTCACACACCTCCATTCTATGACTACACACACATCAATTGTGACGTCACACACCTCCATTCTATGAATTCACAAATCTCCATTCTATGACTTCACACACATCCATTCTGACTTCACACACCTCCATTCTATGACTTCACACACCTCCATTTCATGACTTCACACACCTCCATTCTACGACTTCACACACCTCAATTCTATGACTTCACACACCTCCATTCTATGACTTCACACACCTCCATTCTGTGACTTCACACCCCTCCACTCTATGACTTCAAACACCTTCATTCTTACTTCACAAACATCCATTCTGTGACTTCACACACCTCCATTCTGTGACTTCACAAACCTTCATTCTGACTTCACACACCTCCATTCTGTGACTTCACACACCTCAATTCTGTGACTTCACACACCTCCATTCTGACTTCACACACCTCCGTTCTATGATTTCACACACCTCCATTCTATGACTTCACACACCTCCATTCTGTGACTTCACACACCACCTTTTTGACTTCACACACCTCCATTCTGTGACTTCACACACATCCATTCTGTGACTTCACACACCTCCGTTTTGACTTCACACACTTCAATTCTGTGACTACACACACCTACATTCTGTGACTTCACACACCTCTATTGTTTCACTTCACACACCTCCATACTTTGACTTCACACACCTCCATTCTATGACTTCACACACTTCCATTCTATGACTTCACACACCTCCATTCTGTGGCTTCACACACCTCCATTCTGAGTTCACACACCTCCATTGTATGACTTCACACACCTCCATTGTGTGACTTCACACACCTCCATTCTCTGACTTCACACACCTCGATCCTATGACTTCACACACCTCCATTCTATGAATTCACACACCTCCATTCTGTGATTTCACACACCTCCATTCTATGACTTCATAGACCTCCATTCTGTGACTTCAAACACCTCCATTCTGAGTTCACACACCTCCATTCTATGACTTCACAAACCCCCTTCTGAGTTCACAGACCTCCATTCTATGACTTCACACACTTCCATTCTATGACTTCACACACCTCCATTCTTTGACTTCAAACACCTCCATTTTGAGTACACAAACCTCCATTCTGTGACTTCACACACCTCCATTCTATGAATTCACACACATCCATTCTATGACTTCACACACCTCCATTCTATGACTTCACACACCTCCATTCTATGAATTCACACACCTCCATTCTGTGAGTTCACACACCTCCATTCTGACTTCACACACCTTCATTGTATGACTTCACACACCTCAATTCTATGACTTCACACACCTCCATTCTATAACTTCACACACCTCCATTCTGTGACGTCACACACCTCCATTCTATGACTTCAAACACCTTCATTCTTTCTTCACAAACATCCATTCTGTGACTTCACACACCTCCCTTCTGTGACTTCACACCTGCATTTTGACTTCACACACCTCTATTCTGTGAATTCACACACCTCCATTCTGTGACTTCACACACCTCAATTCTGTGACTTCACACACCTCCATTCTGACTTCACACACCTCCGTTCTATGATTTCACACACCTCCATTCTATGACTTCACACACCTCCATTCTGTGACTTCACACACCACCTTTTTGACTTCACACACCTCCATTCTGTGACTTCACACACATCCATTCTGTGACTTCACACACCTCCGTTTTGACTTCACACACTTCAATTCTGTGACTACACACACCTACATTCTGTGACTTCACACACCTCTATTGTTTCACTTCACACACCTCCATACTTTGACTTCACACACCTCCATTCTATGACTTCACACACTTCCATTCTATGACTTCACACACCTCCATTCTGTGGCTTCACACACCTCCATTCTGAGTTCACACACCTCCATTGTATGACTTCACACACCTCCATTGTGTGACTTCACACACCTCCATTCTCTGACTTCACACACCTCGATCCTATGACTTCACACACCTCCATTCTATGAATTCACACACCTCCATTCTGTGATTTCACACACCTCCATTCTATGACTTCATAGACCTCCATTCTGTGACTTCAAACACCTCCATTCTGAGTTCACACACCTCCATTCTATGACTTCACAAACCCCCTTCTGAGTTCACAGACCTCCATTCTATGACTTCACACACTTCCATTCTATGACTTCACACACCTCCATTCTGACTTCACACACCTCCATTCTGACTTCACACACCTCAATTCTTTCACTTCACACACCTCATTTCTGAGTTGACACACCTCCATTCTGTGATTTCACACACCTCCAATCAGACTTCACACAACTCCATTCTATGACTTCACACACCTCCACTCGTTGACATCAAAAACAACAATTCTATGACTTCACACAACTCCAATGTGACTTCACACACCTCCATTCTATGAATTCACACACCTCCATTTTATGACTTCACACACCTCCATTCTATGACTTCACACACCTCCATTATGTGACTTCACACACCTCCATTCTATGACTTCACAAACCTCCATTCTGAGTTCACAGTCCTCCATTCTATGACTTCACACACCTCCATTCTATGTCTTCACACACCTCCATTCTATGACTTCACACACCTACATTCTGTGACTTCATACACCTCCATTCTATGACTTCACACACCTCCATTCTGTGACTTCACACACCTGCAATTTTACTTCACACACCTTCATTCCATGAGTTCACACACCTGCATTGTGGCTTCACACACCTCCATTCTATGATTTCACACACCTCCTTTCTGACTTCACACACCTCCATTCTGACTTCACACACCTCTATTCTGTGTCTTCACAGACCTCC
Source organism: Megascapheus bottae (assembly GCF_031878675.1). NCBI lineage: Eukaryota > Metazoa > Chordata > Mammalia > Rodentia > Geomyidae > Megascapheus > Megascapheus bottae. The sequence goes on from NW_028327593.1 coordinate 166,475, forward strand.
ATTCTGTGACTTCACACACCTCCATTTTGACTTCACACACTTCAATTCTGTGACTTCACACACCTCCTGTTGTTAGCCAGAGTGGAATCAAACTGTACCTTGGCTTGCATCAGACGATGGCTTTATTGTCTTATTGCTTTCTGGCCCTATTCTATGCAAATGACCTGAGAATTACCATATGAATGTAACACCTGGAGGTTCCCTGGGTCAGGAGGAGGGAAGAAGTGGGAGTGGAAAATAAACCGGCAGTATCGGCAGTCTTTACCTGGACTGCGGACATCCCGGACCCGCTGTGTCTGTCTCTCTTCTATTTCTTGCTAGTCCTTGCCCCCGATTTCAGGAACCCCAATCTGCGAACCCTGGTTTGCCGCCGGTTGTCCCCGGCAACCTACATTCTGTGACTTCACACATCTCCATTCTTTGACTTCACACACCTACATTCTTGGACTTCACACACCTCCATTCCATGACTTCACACACCTCAATTCTATGAGTTCACACACCTCCATTCTATGAGTTCACACACCTCCATTTTGACTTCACACACCTCCATTCTATGACTTCACACACCTTCATTCTTACTTTAGAAACATCCATTCTATGACTTCACACACCTCCATTGTATGACTTCACAAACCTCCATTCTGAGACTTCACACACCTCCATTCTGGGTTCACACAACTCCATTCTATGACTTCACACACTTCCATTCTATGACTTCACACACCTCCATTCTTTGACTTCAAACACCTCCATTTTGAGTACACAAACCTCCATTCTGTGACTTCACACACCTCCATTCTATGAATTCACACACATCCATTCTATGACTTCACACACCTCCATTCTATGACTTCACACACCTCCATTCTATGAATTCACACACCTCCATTCTGTGAGTTCACACACCTCCATTCTGACTTCACACACCTTCATTGTATGACTTCACGCACCTCAATTCTATGACTTCACACACCTCCATTCTATAACTTCACACACCTCCATTCTGTGACGTCACACACCTCCATTCTATGACTTCAAACACCTTCATTCTTTCTTCACAAACATCCATTCTGTGACTTCACACACCTCCCTTCTGTGACTTCACACCTGCATTCTGACTTCACACACCTCTATTCTGTGAATTCACACACCTCAATTCTGTGACTTCACACACCTCCATTCTGACTTCACACACCTCCATTCTATGTTTTCACACACCTCCATTCTATGACTTCACACACCTCCATTCTATGAATTCACACACCTCCATTCTGTGACTTCACACACCTCCATTGTGAGTTCACATACCTCCATTCTGTGATTCACACACTTTCATTCTGTGACTTCACACACCTCCATTCTATGACTTCACACACCTTCATTCTATGACTTCACACACCTCCATTCTGTGACTTCACGCACCTCCATTCTATGACTTCACACACCTCCATTCTGTGACTTCACACACCTTGATTCTATGATTTCACATACCTCCATTCTGACTTCATACACCTCCATTCTATGACTTCACACACCTCCATTCTGACTTCACACAGCTCCATTGTGTGACTTCACAAAACTCCATTCTATGATTTCACACACCTCCATACAATGACTTCACACACCTCCATCTATGACTTCACACACCTCCATTCTGCGTTCACACACCTCCATTCTCTGACTTCACACACCTCCATTCTGACTTCACTCACCTCCATTATATGACTTCACACACCTCCATTCTGTGATTTCACACACCTCCATTCTATGACTACACACACATCAATTGTGACGTCACACACCTCCATTCTATGAATTCACAAATCTCCATTCTATGACTTCACACACATCCATTCTGACTTCACACACCTCCATTCTATGACTTCACACACCTCCATTTCATGACTTCACACACCTCCATTCTACGACTTCACACACCTCAATTCTATGACTTCACACACCTCCATTCTATGACTTCACACACCTCCATTCTGTGACTTCACACCCCTCCACTCTATGACTTCAAACACCTTCATTCTTACTTCACAAACATCCATTCTGTGACTTCACACACCTCCATTCTGTGACTTCACAAACCTTCATTCTGACTTCACACACCTCCATTCTGTGACTTCACACACCTCAATTCTGTGACTTCACACACCTCCATTCTGACTTCACACACCTCCGTTCTATGATTTCACACACCTCCATTCTATGACTTCACACACCTCCATTCTGTGACTTCACACACCACCTTTTTGACTTCACACACCTCCATTCTGTGACTTCACACACATCCATTCTGTGACTTCACACACCTCCGTTTTGACTTCACACACTTCAATTCTGTGACTACACACACCTACATTCTGTGACTTCACACACCTCTATTGTTTCACTTCACACACCTCCATACTTTGACTTCACACACCTCCATTCTATGACTTCACACACTTCCATTCTATGACTTCACACACCTCCATTCTGTGGCTTCACACACCTCCATTCTGAGTTCACACACCTCCATTGTATGACTTCACACACCTCCATTGTGTGACTTCACACACCTCCATTCTCTGACTTCACACACCTCGATCCTATGACTTCACACACCTCCATTCTATGAATTCACACACCTCCATTCTGTGATTTCACACACCTCCATTCTATGACTTCATAGACCTCCATTCTGTGACTTCAAACACCTCCATTCTGAGTTCACACACCTCCATTCTATGACTTCACAAACCCCCTTCTGAGTTCACAGACCTCCATTCTATGACTTCACACACTTCCATTCTATGACTTCACACACCTCCATTCTTTGACTTCAAACACCTCCATTTTGAGTACACAAACCTCCATTCTGTGACTTCACACACCTCCATTCTATGAATTCACACACATCCATTCTATGACTTCACACACCTCCATTCTATGACTTCACACACCTCCATTCTATGAATTCACACACCTCCATTCTGTGAGTTCACACACCTCCATTCTGACTTCACACACCTTCATTGTATGACTTCACACACCTCAATTCTATGACTTCACACACCTCCATTCTATAACTTCACACACCTCCATTCTGTGACGTCACACACCTCCATTCTATGACTTCAAACACCTTCATTCTTTCTTCACAAACATCCATTCTGTGACTTCACACACCTCCCTTCTGTGACTTCACACCTGCATTTTGACTTCACACACCTCTATTCTGTGAATTCACACACCTCCATTCTGTGACTTCACACACCTCAATTCTGTGACTTCACACACCTCCATTCTGACTTCACACACCTCCGTTCTATGATTTCACACACCTCCATTCTATGACTTCACACACCTCCATTCTGTGACTTCACACACCACCTTTTTGACTTCACACACCTCCATTCTGTGACTTCACACACATCCATTCTGTGACTTCACACACCTCCGTTTTGACTTCACACAATTCAATTCTGTGACTACACACACCTACATTCTGTGACTTCACACACCTCTATTGTTTCACTTCACACACCTCCATACTTTGACTTCACACACCTCCATTCTATGACTTCACACACTTCCATTCTATGACTTCACACACCTCCATTCTGTGGCTTCACACACCTCCATTCTGAGTTCACACACCTCCATTGTATGACTTCACACACCTCCATTGTGTGACTTCACACACCTCCATTCTCTGACTTCACACACCTCGATCCTATGACTTCACACACCTCCATTCTATGAATTCACACACCTCCATTCTGTGATTTCACACACCTCCATTCTATGACTTCATAGACCTCCATTCTGTGACTTCAAACACCTCCATTCTGAGTTCACACACCTCCTCTTCTATGACTTCACAAACCCCCTTCTGAGTTCACAGACCTCCATTCTATGACTTCACACACTTCCATTCTATGACTTCACACACCTCCATTCTGACTTCACACACCTCCATTCTGACTTCACACACCTCAATTCTTTGACTTCACACACCTCATTTCTGAGTTGACACACCTCCATTCTGTGATTTCACACACCTCCAATCAGACTTCACACAACTCCATTCTATGACTTCACACACCTGCACTCGTTGACATCAAAAACAACAATTCTATGACTTCACACAACTCCAATGTGACTTCACACACCTCCATTCTATGAATTCACACACCTCCATTTTATGACTTCACACACCTCCATTCTATGACTTCACACACCTCCATTATGTGACTTCACACACCTCCATTCTATGACTTCACAAACCTCCATTCTGAGTTCACAGTCCTCCATTCTATGACTTCACACACCTCCATTCTATGTCTTCACACACCTCCATTCTATGACTTCACACACCTACATTCTGTGACTTCATACACCTCCATTCTATGACTTCACACACCTCCATTCTATGACTTCACACACCTGCAATTTTACTTCACACACCTTCATTCCATGAGTTCACACACCTGCATTGTGGCTTCACACACCTCCATTCTATGATTTCACACACCTCCTTTCTGACTTCACACACCTCCATTCTGACTTCACACACCTCTATTCTGTGTCTTCACAGACCTCCATTCTGTGACTTCACACACCTCCATTTTGACTTCACACACTTCAATTCTGTGACTTCACACACCTCCTGTTGTTAGCCAGAGTGGAATCAAACTGTACCTTGGCTTGCATCAGACGATGGCTTTATTGTCTTATTGCTTTCTGGCCCTATTCTATGCAAATGACCTGAGAATTACCATATGAATGTAACACCTGGAGGTTCCCTGGGTCAGGAGGAGGGAAGAAGGGGGAGTGGAAAATAAACCGGCAGTCTCGGCAGTCTTTACCTGGACTGCGGACATCCCGGACCCGCTGTGTCTGTCTCTCTTCTATTTCTTGCTAGTCCTTGCCCCCGATTTCAGGAACCCCAATCTGCGAACCCTGGTTTGCCGCCGGTTGTCCCCGGCAACCTACATTCTGTGACTTCACACATCTCCATTCTTTGACTTCACACACCTACATTCTTGGACTTCACACACCTCCATTCCATGACTTCACACACCTCAATTCTATGAGTTCACACACCTCCATTCTATGAGTTCACACACCTCCATTTTGACTTCACACACCTCCATTCTATGACTTCACACACCTTCATTCTTACTTTAGAAACATCCATTCTATGACTTCACACACCTCCATTGTATGACTTCACAAACCTCCATTCTGAGACTTCACACACCTCCATTCTGGGTTCACACAACTCCATTCTATGACTTCACACACTTCCATTCTATGACTTCACACACCTCCATTCTTTGACTTCAAACACCTCCATTTTGAGTACACAAACCTCCATTCTGTGACTTCACACACCTCCATTCTATGAATTCACACACATCCATTCTATGACTTCACACACCTCCATTCTATGACTTCACACACCTCCATTCTATGAATTCACACACCTCCATTCTGTGAGTTCACACACCTCCATTCTGACTTCACACACCTTCATTGTATGACTTCACGCACCTCAATTCTATGACTTCACACACCTCCATTCTATAACTTCACACACCTCCATTCTGTGACGTCACACACCTCCATTCTATGACTTCAAACACCTTCATTCTTTCTTCACAAACATCCATTCTGTGACTTCACACACCTCCCTTCTGTGACTTCACACCTGCATTCTGACTTCACACACCTCTATTCTGTGAATTCACACACCTCAATTCTGTGACTTCACACACCTCCATTCTGACTTCACACACCTCCATTCTATGTTTTCACACACCTCCATTCTATGACTTCACACACCTCCATTCTATGAATTCACACACCTCCATTCTGTGACTTCACACACCTCCATTGTGAGTTCACATACCTCCATTCTGTGATTCACACACTTTCATTCTGTGACTTCACACACCTCCATTCTATGACTTCACACACCTTCATTCTATGACTTCACACACCTCCATTCTGTGACTTCACGCACCTCCATTCTATGACTTCACACACCTCCATTCTGTGACTTCACACACCTTGATTCTATGATTTCACATACCTCCATTCTGACTTCATACACCTCCATTCTCTGACTTCACACACCTCCATTCTGATTTCACACAGCTCCATTGTGTGACTTCACAAAACTCCATTCTATGATTTCACACACCTCCATAATATGACTTCACACACCTCCATCTATGACTTCACAAACCTCCATTCTGAGTTCACACACCTCCATTCTCTGACTTCACACACCTCCATTCTGACTTCACTCACCTCCATTGTATGACTTCACACACCACCATTCTGTGACTTCACACACCTCCATTCTATGACTTCACACACTTCAATTGTGACGTCACACACCTCCATTCTATGAATTCACAAATCTCCATTCTATGACTTCACACACCTCCATTCTGACTTTACACACCGCCATTCTATGACTTCATAGAACTCGAATCTGTGTCTTCAGTCACCTCCACTGTATGACTTCACACTCCTCCATTCTATGACTTCCCACACCTCCTTTCTATGACTTCACCCACCTCCCTTTATTACCGCACACCTCCATTCGAGACTTCACACACCTCCATTGTGTGACTTCACACACCTCCATTCTGTGACTTCACACACCTCCATTCTTTGACTTCACACACCTCTATTCTATGACTTCACACACCTTAATTCTTACTTCACAAACATCCATTCTATGACTTCACACACCTCCATTCTATGATTTCACACACCTCCATTCTGTGATTCACACACCTGCATTCTGTGTTCACACACCTCAATTCTGTGACTTCACACACCTCCATTCTGACTTCACACACCTCCATTCTATAACTTCACACACCTTCATTGTATGACTTCGCACACCTCCATTCTGTGACTTCACACACCTCCATTCTAAGTTGACACACCTCCATTCTGTGACTTCACACACCTCCATTCTGACTTCACACAGCCCCATTCTATGACTTCACACAACTCCATTCTGTCAGGTCACACACCTGCATTCTATGACTTCACACACCTTCATTCTTATTTCACAAAAATCCATTCTATGACTTCACACACCTCCATGCTATGACTTCACACACCTCCATTTTTTGACTTCACACACCTCCATTCTAAGATTTCACACACCTCCATTGTGACTTCACACACCTCCATTCTATGAGTTCACACACCTCCATTCTGACTTCACACAGCTCCATTCTGTGACTTCACAAAACTCCATTCTATGATTCCACACACCTCCATACTATGTCTTCACACACCTCCATCTATGACTTCACACACCTCCATTCTGAGTTCACACACCTACACTCTGTGACTTCACACACCTCCATTCTGACTTCACACACCTTCATTGTATGACTTCACACACCTCAATTCTATGACTTCACACACCTCCATTCTATGAATTCACACACCTCCATTCTGTGACTTCACACACCTCCATTCTATGACTTCACACACCTCCATTCTGTGACTTCACCCACCTCCATTCTGAGTTCACACACTTCCATTCTCTGACTTCACACACCTTCATTCTGTGACTTCACACACCTCCATTCTATGACTTCACACACCTCCATTCTGTGACTTCATACACCTCCATTCTGTGACTTCACACACCTCCATTCTATGACTTCACAAAACTCCATTGTGACTTCACACACCTCAATTCTATGATTTCACACACCTCCATTCTGACTTCACACACCTCCATTCTATTACTTCACACACCTCCATTTTGACTTCACACAGCTCCATTCTGTGACTTCACAAAACTCCATTCTATGATTTGACACACCTCCATACTATGACTTCACACACCTCCATCTATGACTTCACACAACTCCATTCTGATTTCACACACCTCCACTCTGTGACTTCACACACCTCCATTCTGACTTCAAACACCTCCGTTGTATGACTTCACACACCTCCATTCTGTGACTTCACACACTTCCATTATAACGTCACACACCTCCATTCTATGAGTTCACACATCTCCATTCTATGACTTCACACACCTGCATTCTGACTTCACACACTTCCATTCTATGACTTCACAGACCTCGAATCTGTGACTTCACTAACCTCCACTCTATGACTTCACACTCCTCCATTCTATGACTTCCCACACCTCCTTTCTATGACTTCACCCAACCCCATTCTATGACTTCACACCTCCATTCTGACTTCACACACCTCCATTCTGTGACTTCACACACCTCCATTCTATGACTTCACACACCTCCATTCTTTGATTTCACACACCTTCATTCTTACTTCAGAAACATCCATTCTCTGACTTCACACACCTCCATTCTATGACTACACAAACCTCCATTCTGTGACTTCACACACCTCCATTCTGAGTTCACACACCTCCTTTCTATGACTTCACACACTTCCATTCTATGACTTCACACACCTCCATTCTATGACTTCACACACCTCAATTCTATGACTTCACACACCTCCATTCTATGACTTCACACACCTCCATTCTGTGACTTCACACACCTCCACTCTATGACTTCAAACACCTTCATTCTTACTTCACAAACATCCATTCTGTGACTTCACACACCTCCATTCTGTGACTTCACACACCTTCATTCTGACTTCACACACCTCCATTCTGTGACTTCACACACCTCAATTCTGTGACTTCACACACCTCCATTCTGATTTCACACACCTCCATTCTATGATTTCACACACCTCCATTCTATGACTTCACACACCTCCACCTCCATTCTGTGAATTCACACACCACCTTTTTGACTTCACACACCTCGATTTTATGAATTCACACACCTCCAATTTATGACTTCACACACCTCCATTCTATGACTTCACACACCTCAATTCTGTGACTTCACACACCTCCATTCTGATTTCACACACCTCCATTCTATGATTTCACACACCTCCATTCTATGACTTCACACACCTCCATTCTGTGAATTCACACACCACCTTTTTGACTTCACACACCTCCATTTTATGAATTCACACACCTCCATTATATGACTTCACAAACCTCCATTCTGAGTTCACAGACCTCCATTCTATA